>NW_025766986.1:1012500-1208881 GCF_003918875.1 Haliotis rubra | reverse complement strand
ATAATAATCTATTATATGGTCTCTGCTCAAAGTGACAATACGAGGGAGGAAACTGTGAAATTCTTCACTGGCCGAGCCAACATATATCTTTATAGTTTAAGCTTTAAATGTTGACAAATTAACAAAATGAACTTGTTTACCTGAATGCCAGACATTGGTAAAAACAGGACAATAACAGAAAATGGCATCACTATATTTTAGTTTTAAAACCTCGCGTCCAACAATTCCCTACTTTTCGGTTTCTCTTCCTTTCAAATTTGGAGTGTAGACAAAAACTAAATCAGTATTTTAAACAATATGCCTTAAATCTGAATAGATGCTATCGGTGGTCTGAATGTATACGAATTATTCACACGATGAGACTGTCTTTCTGTCTCTGGATGCTTTGAAATATGCAACCCACCTGTCTACCTGTGTCTCTCCGCGTACCAATACAAGGGAGGTAACTGAGACAACTCGACTAAACGTGATTTATAAACTACCTGAGCAGATGACGAAGTAGGTTTCTGGATCGAATCTAGGATGAATACTATAATTAAGTGAGATATCGACACAATCCAATATACGTACGTTGTTGTTTTATAAACACATTTTAGTGTTAAGGGGGAGTTCATTATCTGTGTTTCTGGTGTATAACATTTCGTGTCTTGTCGTTCAACATAAACCAGAAAGAAGTAGCTGCTGCCCAAACTCTCTCACGCACGCATGTCCTCATTTACTTCGGGTATCAATGGAAACAACATAACTTGTCCACTTGTTTACAGATAATGTATAAAACATTTAGTGCAAAATATATTGCTTATAAATCTATTAAGATCCTCAACTATCGAAGTTGAATGTGTTAATGAGTCCAAGGTATAAAATATACTTGTGGCCTATTCGCCAGGAGGAATATCCGCAGGGGGATTAAACATGGAACGTACTGCAGGTGGCCATAAGTGAGTCATCACTAGTGAAATTTCCATAAGCTAACATGTTATTCATAAATTGAGTAGAAGTCATTTTTATTTTGATATTGTGCAAACATCTTTGAAATCACCTTCAGCTACGTGTACATAATTTTTTCTTTTCGTTGATTAGTTGTCGAATGACATCTGATTAAGTACAACTTAATTTTAATCTATTCCATAGACAGCCATGTTAACCCTGTTGTTTATTGGCTGATGTCTAATATATGTTGTTTTAAATAGTTGCAGTTTTCGGCGTAGTAATCATCTGAAGTAATTGGAATGGAAATTATGTGTATGTAGCTGAGATGATTCCCAGCTGGTAGATAAGTATTGAAAGCAATTCGACCGAAACTAACTTTATGAAAATTATTCTTGCAAGAGTTAATTAACATGCAAGTTTAAGAATTTCACTAATGATGACTCACTTATGACCAGCTTCTGTATATCCACAATGTGCGACATATTAGATTGTGACAGCAAGTTGGTCTTTGACTAACTGGACCAAACAAAAACCAATTCATTCTTTTATTTGCATTATGGGTGCAGTTGAATGTTCATCGAAAGAGGCATTTATATAATATATTTTTAACGATTACTTAAAACAGTCAGATTTCACAATTAAAATAACAAAACACATGGAATGCATTTTACGAACAGCTTTACGCGAAACTCAACAAACCTTCAATCGTCTCTCGCCCAAAACAATGCAGCTACTGGTCACCTCCCTCATATGTGAATTATCATTCAACGGTTTGACCAAATATTATTGAAGTAGTGGTAGAAGAACAGAACGCATATTCATCTTAACTGTTTTAAATATACCTCTGATGTCACGTTTAAGCATCTCCGCCTCCATGGCTCGTTCTCCAGGTGTGTTCACCGTTTAATGTGGATCAAAACATTTCTCATCGTCCCTCTTGATAAAGAGGAGAGCGAGTAATTGTGAGTTATGAGCAACATTGCGGACAGGGACATATCACGAGAAGACAGTTGGCAACTTCTCTTCATGATATCAAATCGACATGACTGTGTACATTGTTACATTGGCTTCTAAGTTCTATTTTGCACTGCTAGGACATTATGTCGCCCGTTATATCACAGTGTCTTCGCTGAATGTGGGAGGAAGCCCGCTTTCGAAGCAAAGTGCATCTCAGGTATTTACATATTTGATGAAACCCAAGAGCAAGGATGTGATGCTTAGAAACAAATGACCATCTCCAATACGCCCAGTTCTTGTAGAATGGTACTGGTGCGCTACAAGAATTAATAGTGAAGTAGCGGGTACCAGTGCGGCTTAGTTTAGTCAACAATAACTCATTTCGCAACCGGTTAAAGCAAATTGGTCCCGCATATATCCTCACACGTAAGTATATGAGACAAAATCGTCCATAGTATCCAAAAGCAAACAAACACCATTCTATATCCATAAGATATCTCTGGAAGCTGGAGGGATGGAACTTTGGTTTAAATGGTACCTAATGAAGTTGAATAGTGATAGATATTACGGAGGTTCGGGGATTTTTGCTGATCGAATAAAGTTTCTGGACATTCAGTGATGAACAGTTTGGACGAGCCCATTTGTATTTATGCATGGAATTCCAACCCCTGATTAGCTGTTATCGTAGTAGTGTGTATGACGGCGGAAGCACAGAACCAGTCCCTAGACGTGCAGTAGTTGACAACATCTTATGGAATAATCTGTGCTAAAGGGAGCGTTTCTCAAGTCAAATAATACCATGTGACTTTACACACATTTATTCCTTAATCTTGTGGTATTGCCAGCTAACGTATGCATGTGATGACGGGTTGTCTGTCATCTGTGTGTTTACCTTTGAACTAGGATTTAAACCTGCTGACTGTACGACCCTCAATCATTATCAGGATGTCAAATTGTTGACATGATGTTGACATTTCAGATGTTTTTTTAACGAAGATATGACAAGTAACCTCTATGGGAAGAGAATGCCCTGTAACCAGATACATGTAATTCCAAGTTTTCAATATATGTCCAATACAGTATTCTTTGGACTCTAGTATTCTAAATTGATACAGGTTATTCCTTCCAGCTTGTACATGTACGTATCAAAATTGATACAGGATATTCTTTCCACCTTGTACAGGCAATCTAAATTAATACAGGTTATTCCATAAATGTTTTTATTACTCCCCAATTTTAGACACTTTTAAATGTGGGAAGATATTTAAATTCTGATATTCCTTTACATCTCTGTGATCTGCACTGTCGAAATTAAGATGTGGTCATTTTATTTAGCAGTTGAAACGGGAAGATACAATAAAGTTGATTACAATGAGATTATGTTTATTTTGTAAAAGTGAATGACAAAATGTTATTGAAGATGAATTTCATGTACTCCTTAAGCGTGAACGCCTGTTCTTTTTAAAGGTTAAGATATATTCAGAAATATTTGACTGATTTTGATCCAAATGCCAATTCTATTAGCATTATGAAAACAAATAATGACTGTATCATTAAAATATGTTAGTATTTTTCTGTATTAGGTATTTCAGCGCATTAGAAATGTTCCTCTTACACAACAAGAAATAGTAAAACAATTTAAAAGCAACCAACCATTTGAAATCACATCATCAATGTAAACACACATGAATATTTACAATATTTCTATTATAGTACATTTATTGACAATTTACAGTATATTAAAAATGGTTAGTCCCACATAAAATACTATAAAACTATAATACTGAAAAATATAATTCATGTAAAATTATATTGGCCCCCTACATTACATGTTCCTTTGGTACAGTTATTCTGAGTGATGTAAACAAAGCATAACTGTGATCTTCTTTCTGTCTGCTACTAAGTATGTATGATATATATGTTAATCCCAAACAAACAATATAAAACTATAATGCTGAAAAATATAATTCATATAACTGTGATCTTCCTTTCCGTCTGCACTTAGCATGCATTTTATACCGTCAACACAACCTTTCGGTTAACAAATTATGTATTACTTCTGATATTTCAATTAATATAATCACAACATATGTTGACCATATCTACACACTGAAATGATTTAAAAAAATGCTGAATGGATAACAATATTTCACTAAGAACACCAAGACCGCGAAAAACACTGAGTGAGTGAGTGAGTTTATTTTTACGCCTAAACTCAGCAATATTCCAGCTATATGGCGGCGGTCTGTAAATAATCGAATCTGGACCAGACAATCCAGTGATCAGCAGCATGAGCATCGATCTGCGCAATTGGGAACCGATTACATATCAACCAAGTCAGCGAGCCTGACCACCCGATCCCATTGGTCCAAAAACACTGAGTAATTGGGAACCGATAAATACACAATAGTTTGCTGATGACATGATTTGACAAATGCATACTTTCCAGTGTTCTCATACATGAAACATCAGTGTAAGCATGACCCAACAAGCCTTGCTGGGGAATGTAGCCTATGATTGATTACAATACTTACTTAAGGAATAAGTTAGGTCAGATCAAACAATACAGTAATGTTTGACTCCGGTAATCTAAATTCTTGGAGGTTATACCTTCCAACTTGTACATGCACAAGTAATCTAAATGTATAAAGGTTATACTTTCCAACTTGTACGTTGAACTGTTTAAGGCGTGATAACACTTAAGCGGTGATACTGCACATTACAATAAACTCAAGAATATTTACAATACAATTACAATATGTTTACATTATTAGTATATGAAAACTGTAAATCCCACACAACAAGACCAAACTATAAGCAACAAACGTTATAATGTCTCATAACTGCCTGATGCAGTCCCGTTCTCTGGAATAACCCTCAGACTTGATCCATATAGAGTGTTGGAATTCCAATATTGCAGGAAGGGGAAATGTATCACTTTTCTCGAGCATGTCACTTTGATTACAATAAAATATATTTACAATATTTGAACATCTGAAAGAATTGGTGGACTTTACAATTATTGCAATAAACACCAAATCAAGTCACAGCAGGTTGTGCAGGGCTAACATTCCTATCTATAGAAATACATACGGGGGTGGATGCAGGTAACACATGGGTTCTTATACTGTAAGGGAGACAACTACTGCAGGAGGAGATGCTTATTGGACTCCGTTAACATGAATGCTAACCATACAATTTGTACAAAAATATCATAGTAGTACAGGTCATTACGAATTGACGTAGCATATGTTACATTTCACATTACACACATTCACAAGTGCAAATTCTTTTTATGTTTCTGGTTGAATACCATACGAGAATCGAACCTACACTCTCAGAGTCAGGTACCTAATCACCAGTAAACAATGACAACTATCTAACACTCATCCTGTCCTTTCTAAATGGCACTGTGCATTCATAACAATAGTATAACCATTGCAGACCTTATTGTCAAACTGTTTACTTCGTTCTTGCTTTCGGATCAGCTCTTTAAACATTGAAGCCCATTGCAGTTCTTGTGTGACCGATTCTTTCCCTTCAATAACCGCAATTCATTCCTGAATTCAACCCGGGCTTGATTGTGGCTTCATGATTGGACTACCAAATTGGTTATTTCTTCTTTGATTGGCATTCTAGAAATTGATGAGATAAGGACTGAGGATAATTCTGTTTCTGGATATACAATTTCAGTATTCTGTACAGGCGACGTTGCGACATAGATTCTAATGTCGTTGTCAAGCAGTTATAGTGTAGTTCATGTTTTACTGATGCTAGGATGCACGCAGTGAATCCATGACTATTCGAATTTGAGTTCCAGTAATTTTTTATTTTCGTGACACACAAGCACTGTCTCATGTCTGTCTACATACAATCCCCGTGGATAATCAACGATGTGTCGATATTCTCTGACAAACTCCCCCGACTCTGTCAGCTGTATTACCCTAGCAGTGTCTAGAAGCAAGATGTCCCCTTTCGTGGTAGTTGTGATATTACAAGGGAAGGTGAGTGGTCCGTATTTGGCAGGCGCAGATCTCCACACAACATCCCTCTCTGGCGTCAGACATGTCACAGACCTCTTCCCACAGTCAGACACAAGCATCTTGCCCTTGGTGTTGACACACATGTAGGCGGGGTAGGTAAATAGCGAGTCATCATTGAATGTAGTGATTGACCTCAACACGTGTCCAGCCATGTCCAGGATATCAACACATTTCCAATGACCTGCTGCTAGACATGAAGGATTCAGAACAGCCCAAACTGAAGTAACCCGTACGGGTTGTGGTGGTAGAGAGCAGCACCAGGTCAGGGGTCATTTTTATTGTTACAATCTGGAGGGAACGTTTGACAGCAACCATCACTCGCTTCTCAGTCAACAGTGTTATCGCATGTGGAGTGTTATCCAGCTTACTATGGCATGAGTGATTAGTTCTTGGGAAATATGATTTCACACATTTGTTTTTTGGGTCCGTAACAACACATGTCTGTACACCATCTACAACCAGAACTGTAACGTCTTGTAGGAAAGGCTCCTCATCATCATCCGACACCCTCCCATCAACCAGCACTGGAATTGGCAGATATTGCTCTCGATCCTGGTATGTGACGTCAATCTTCCCTAACTGTAGGTTATCCAGGACCTTCAGAACATTGTCAGTGTCTGGTGTAAACCTGATTCCATATATTCTCCCGGGTGTCTGTTGCCTCTGTATCCCTGACATCCTCCATCTCTACAGCTCCAGACTCCCGGGCCTGATACGCGTCATACAGGCCCATCTCACAGTCCGATACCAAGGCCTGGTCTATGAACTCACAATGTTGTCTGTACATCTGCATCTCGATCTCTTCAAGTTTAATATCTGCCTTATGTTGCTGTGTTTGTTGATATGTAATGTCCTTAACTTCATTCATCAGCAGTTTTTCCTTCTGTCTGATGCTGGCGATGACTCTCTCAACAACAGCAGATTTGATGTTGTTTTCAATATCTACTTTACTTTTCTCTTTTCTTCTCTTTTTGTGTGTGCCTTTTCTGAAGCAACATTTGGCTTCTATCTATTTTCTTTGACAATTCATTCACGTTCTTTCTCAAGTGATACTTTATGGTTGGCATCAATGATTCCATGGTAACGACAGACTCACATTTCCTGTGGTAAATTACGCAACATGTCTGACACACGGCTTTGTGACAGTCTTCACAGACGAACTTTATAACCTCACCCTTGTGTTCCCTGCATACAAACTTGCGTCTTTTGACCTTCACCTCTCCTGAAAGGTCACACATTTCATGGTCATGTGATGCTGGACTTGCACGATGCATCTTGCAGAGGAACACTTCACACTCAGAACACCATAAGGCTCCTGGAGTTGTCTCCCCTAACTTCTCACACAGCGAGCAACCCTTATTCTCGAAACGTTCGTAGCCCTAAGAATTCTCAACTTTTGTCTTAGCCAATGTGTTAAGAATGGGCTTAAGAAGTTGGTAGGGCTACGAACGTTTCGAGAATAGCTAGCCAGTAATCTGAATGTGGACATGTCTATGGTTATTCGGTATATCAGAATATGTTCATAAATTTAAATATTGTGCAATCAAGGTAAACTCCGTGCTGTCTTTAAGGCATAGATAGGGTGGTGGGTACAGGGTAAAGTGATGGCTTGTCCGGCTGAAGACCTGTGTTCAATTTACTCACATGGGTTTGATGTGTGACAGTGGTGTCAACTCATTTCACTCACTTACCCATGTAGATCAATCAGATTCATCAATGTACAGTTCTGATCACTATTGCCTATCCTGAGGATATATCATAATGTCATTGCCATTTGTATACTATTTTAGATATCCTATTTACCAGGGCATTCAGGGGCTTTACATTACACATTATATTAGCATTAGGTTGATACATAATAATCAGTATGTCAGTAAGTAGTTCCTAGGCTTGTCGCACCTTCAGTACTTGTTGTCTCCCCTAATTTCTCACACACCGAGCAAAACGAACCAGTATCTGAAAGTGGACATGTCTATGGTAATTCAACAATTCACAATGATATATTCATAAGCTTGTACAATCGACTTTGCTTTCAGATGTGGAAAGGGTTCTGTCGCTTCTCTTAAAGACTGAGAAATCCAGGTAAATTCATGACTATTTTAAGGCATAGAGAGAGTGATACCCCGAAGATCCCCTGATACCAGGTACCCTGAAGATCTACAAATATTCCTTCCATGTTGTGCCATTTGTATTTTAGACAAATTACATGTATATATATTTTCAAGGGCTTTTCGGGCTTAATCATACAATTCACACAAGTGACTGATAATAATCAGTAGGACAATCGGTATTTGCACCTGCAGTACTTGTAGAAGGTTCCTGTGTGTCAATCAGCCCTTGTATAATGATGCTGGCTTTGATCTGCCCCGCCCACTCCTCCACCGGCCTGCTGGGGTGGGGGACCTTGGTATCTTGTCGACAGGAGGGACAGGGGATGGTCTTGGACTGTACAGCATCTAGTCTGGTTTGGATGTATCAGTTGACACATTTCCTGCAGAATGTGTGATCACACCTCAGTGTACACGGGTCTGTGTACAGTTCCTGGCAAATCACACAGGTCAGGAATTCCGTCATTTTCTCCTCCCAGGACGTCGCCATCTGCACAACACGAATCACATCCGGGTTCTGATGATGCCCAGCCAGGTCACAAACTGCTCACTACTAAGTCGCTCTTGTGAAATGTGGGGGATACTGGGATAGCCTCTGCGGGTTCAACAGGGTCTTTTAAAAACACGTCTTTATTATTCCATAAAGAATGATACACGTACGTGTCGGTCGAGGTCACCCCACAAATGCTTGATGGGGTTGAGGTCGGGTTATTTGGAAGGCCATGGAAGCACTGTAATGTTCTCATTCTGAAGATTCTGAATAGTGGCATGTGCTGTGTGAAGCCTGGCATTATCTTACTGGAACAACTCCCTCTGGCGGTCAATGATCGGAACCATGTAAATCATTAAGATTTCGTCTCTGTACTGAATAACAGGTAAATTGTCCTGAAGGAGCACAAAGTAAGATTTCTGCGTGTAGGATATGGCTCCCCACATCATGACACTCGAGATCTCCACCGTATCGGTGAACCTGGGCGATACAATTCTGGGCAAATCGATCATTTAGACGTCGATAGACACGTACTCTTCCGTCACAGCACAGGTCTTTTGACTCGACGGCCAGCTTCTCGTAAACGATTACGAATGGTTTGCACCGACACCCTCCTCAAACCAGGCACTGCGCTTGCACTTGCAGTTGCTGTGTCACTTTGATTCCGAAAATGAACCAGTTCCTATCCTGGTACTCCAAGGTCTATATCAATCCGACGAAAATGCCAACGACCGTATAAAAGTAAAACGACCATACATAGGCAATGTCCCTGCTTACAATTCCTCTGAACTGTACGTGTATATTGTGAACCACTTTCCTCCATGACATTTTCCAGCAAGTTGACACTTTAGAACGTGAACGTGCATTAAAATTTCCCAAAGGAGCGTTTTTGTGCTATGCATTCGTTCCATTTACACAAACCAGCATTATACAGGCAAAATTATAACAATCAAACACTAATATTGAAAAATATTTCAAATTTCAACTATCAATATCACCTATGCGTTTCTTTTGGGAAGTGTATATAGTCATACTGTAAGTTTTACATGTTTACCCGAATGTCAGACATTTATAAAACACATAACAATGACAAAAACTATCATCGCTACATTTTAGTTTTAAAACCTCGGGTCTAACAATCCCTACTTTCGGTTTGTCTTCCTTTGAAATTTTGTGTGTTGATAGAACTAAGTACGTATGTAAAACAACATGCCTTAAATCTAAGTTGATGCTATCGATGTTCTGAATATATACGAGTTATTCACACGGGATGTATAACAGACCTGTATCTCCTGGGTGCCTTGAAATGAGCAGCTCACCTGTATTCCTGTCTCTTCCACGTAACACACAAGAGAGGTGACTAAAAGTGATCTGTAAGCTATCTAATCAACGCCAGTCAAGATTAAGCCGCCCCCTGCACTTTGCCCATCTTGCTTCATATCCATTATCTATTATAACACACCTATTAGTAATATCATCACACTGTACATCAACCTCGTTTATTGGATAAATTCAAATATCCTTCATGTATATATTCTCCTTGTCCATAATGTTGGTGCGCAGGGTGCAGGCAGGCAGGCAGGCAGGCAGCGGGCAGGCACGTAGGTGCAGGTGTGGGCGGGCGCAGGCAGGTGGCACGCGGGCGCCGCGCGCCCAGCGCAGCGGTGCGGCAGGCACGCGGGCGCCGCGCGTGCAGGCCGGGCGTGCGGCAGGCACGCGGGCGCGCGCAGGCAGGTGCAGGTGCAGTGAAGGCTGGCAGGCAGGTAGGTACGGGCGGGCAGGCACCCAGCGCAGCTGCAGGCAAAGGCCGGGCAGGCAGGCAGGGCACGTGGCAAGGCACGGTGCGGTGCAGGGCATGCAGGCAGTGTAGGGAATGCAAGGGCAGGTATGATAGATGGGGATAGAGATAGATATTCTTATCCCAAACCGAAACGAAGATCAAATGGCACACATTCCATCACGATAGACACGAAAACAATGGAAATATGGACTTATAACACACAACCCCTTCCCCCTCAACAGGCAGAGGGCCCCTCACTGCACCGGGCAATGACACCTGAACCAACACGGAAGCCAGGTAGTCCTGAACTTTTTACAAAATTGTTGCACAACCCTCACTCACACCTTTGTGAGGAGCCACCACAATGCCAATCCCACAGACACATGACAAGATCATGACCAAAGACACTGGAATAATCCCAACCAACACGACAGTCCATGACACCCCACCACACGCAGCCTTTGGCAACCAAGGATGACGATCTGCACCGACACAACCCGCACATTTCCACCCCCTCATAATCAATCACCGATGTCAACCGTCATTGTCTGACATCCCAGCCATGATCTAACCTTGGCTTCACATCATTCCACATCTATGACACAGTCTTGAAGATCCAGCACCCTGGCAGAGGAACCCCATGTCATCAGCAAGAAGAACCCACACTCCAACCCACAAACCACTGCAGAACTGACCCCTGTCCATAGGATCACACAACAATGACACTCCACCCACCCACTGCTTGACTGACGGGGAATGCATCCCGATTTTAAAACCCTCCAGCCACACAAACGATTCCTGAGCCACAGGACATCTTGACCTCCACAGGCTCAATCCACATCCACCACAGCTTCCATCAAATCACCATCCGTCAACCGATCAAACGTCTTCCATCATCCACAACCCACCATGCACACATCCCTCCATCAGACACGCAACTGCCTTCAACCCAGGCATCCAGGCAACCCACCACACAGGCCACACTGCACACCCACAGGCCATGATGGAACACACACACACATGTAATGCAGATCCAGGCACACATAACCCATGATAAGCACAACGGCTGGCATGCAGATCGCAGGCATGCAGGCACACCCAAGCAGGCAGGCAGAGTAAGTGCAGGCAATATGAGGCACAGAGGGCACGCATACAGAGGCATGCAGGGTGCAGGTGGCAGGGGGCAGGTGTGAAAATGTGCATGGTAGGTAGGGTAGTTGGGTGTGTAGGTGTGTGGTGTAGGTGGGCAGGTAGGTAGGTAGGTAGGTACGTAAGGGCAGGTAGGTGGTGTGTGTAGGGCATGTAGGTAGGCAGGGCACGTAAGGGCAGGCAGGCAGGGTGCAGGGGTGCAGGTGGGTGAGGTAGGGTAGGTAGGCGGGCAGGTAGGTAGCTGGGTGTAGATGGTGGGCAGGTAGGTAGGTAGGTAGGTGCGTAAGGGCAGGTAGGTAGGTGTAGGTTGGTAGGTGGGTGTAGGCAGACAGGTAGGCATGTAGGTGGTAAGGCAGGTGATGGCAGGGAGGTATGTATGTAGGTAGGTAGGTAGGTAGGTAGGTGTATAAATGGATGGTAAATAAATGTTCATGTCAACATAGTTCTATATAAATGTGAAATGCAGCCTAAAGAAGGTACAAACAGACACCCACGGTTCCACCCCCACAGAGGAAGAATCTCTGAGAATTGAACTGCTGACCAGGGTCTCAGAACATGGCCACAACAAGGAAACCATCCCTGCCAATGGAAACAGCACAAAGACCTGCATAACCAAATGAAGGAGCGATTCTTGTCATTCAATGAACAGTTTGGACGAGCCCATATGTATTTATGCATGGAATTCCAACCCCTGATTAGTTGTTATCGTAGTGGTGTATGACGGCGCAAGCCCAGAACCAGTCCTAGACGTGCAGTAGTTGACAACGGCCATGGAAGAATCTGTGCTAAAGCGAGTGTTTCTCAAGAACAAGGACATAATGCCATGTGACTTTAAACTCCTTACTCTTGTGGCACTGGTGATTTTCAGCTCACGGGTGAACGTATGACGTGACATGTTGTCCGTGATTATTGTCCACCAAATACGACCAGTTTGCACCAAACACATTAATCGATGTTGAACTATAAATATAGGTAGACATACAACACCAAAAGATATTATTTACCATGAAAAATATGTATTTATTAGATTCATATATTTTGAAATGTCAGAATCCACTGTTTAGTGAAGTGGACTAAAACATCAAACAACCGTTTTTGGTTTTGGTAAAAAAGGAAAGGAAAAATGTCACCGTGACACTCGTTCAATAAAAACACACACAATCAAACAGACAAATAAGTGTTAAAGCGATATAAAAGCAATACATATGTTTTGTTTAATGTTTCTATCATACGATATACGCTTAGAATATGCCACACCTGCCTAAAGCAGTCCCGTCTAAAATGTTTGGGCCCATTTTTGCAGGAAGGGGAAATGTATCCAATTTCTCGAGTGTCACTTCTGAGATTTTGTGTTATGTTAACATAACGAGGACACTCCAAAAGATTACGTTGAACTCTTTAAGACGTGATATCTCTACATTGGTCAAAAGATGTGATACAGATAGACAGACAGACGGACAGACAGACAGATAGATTTATTTCATAAATGTGGCCATGAGGCCAATAGTACAAAATGACAACTTAGATTAAAGCTTACAGGACACATGGAGATGATTTTGTTTACAAAATTTGATAGACGGAGTATGATATTATGCTTCTTAGTTTTTAGAAGATGTACAAATTTTTGTTTATTTGGGTTCATAATATAGATATCTGGTATGTAGTGAGTTCTTTCCGCTGCATATAAAGGACATTTCATTAACACATTTCATTATACAATAATCACATACAGTTACACTAATGTCATTGTCTTTAGATCTTCTATACAAAACTATTTTCAGATTGGTGGAGCCGCATCTGAATTTTGTTAAAACGAAGAGAGTGCAGTCAAATACAATTCTGGAACAATATCAGATTTAAAAGCAAAATACATGTAAACTGATTTTGAGTTTCTTATATCTTGCGCGCAGATCGATGCTCATGCTGTTGACCACTGGATTTTCTGGTCCAGACTCGATTATTTACAGACCGCCGCCATATAGCCGGAATATTACTGAGTGCGTGGTAAAACTAAATTCACTCACTCACTCTTATATCTTGCATCCATTCTTGGTAGTACATATCTTTACAACGTTGTTTAAAAGAGTTTAAAAACAATTCACAGTTTCCAACATTTTGATATATCCATACATAGGCAAAGCCATGTTGAAATAACATTGATCGTACTGCCAAAGCCCAGTTAACATCTCCATTATCGTCTAAACGTTTCAACATATCATAGGAACATAGACGTAGCCAGAACGAAACAACTCGTGTCATATAGTTTACATAGTCGGAATATAAAATTATAAGCAACATACGCTTAGAATGTTTAATAACTGCCTGATGCAGTCCATTACTCTGGTATAGCAATTCGACTTAACCGGTATAGAATGTTGGCGCTAATATTGCAGGAAGGGAAAATGAATCACTTTTCTTGAACATGACACTTCTGAGATCTTGTTTGATTAAAATAAAATATATTTACAATATCTGAACATCTGAAAGAATTGGTGGACCTAACAATTGTTGCATTAAACACCAAACAGGTCACAGCAAGTTGTGCAGGGCTAACATTTCTATCTACAGAAATACATACTGGGGTCGATGCAGGTAGCCCGTGGGTTCATATACTGTAAGGGAGACAACTACTGCAGGAAGATATGATTGTTGGACTCCGTTAACACAAGTGCTAAATATAAAATTAGCATAGAAAATTATCATATTAGTACAGGCCAGTACGAACTGACGTAACACGTGTCACATTCCAGATTACACAAGTACAAATTCTATTCTATTTTCCGGTTGAATACAACACAAGAATGGAACCTACACTCAGGTACAGTCAGGTACCTAATCACCAGTAAACAATGACAGCCATCGAACACTCATTATGTCCTTTCTAAATGTAACTGTGCATTCATAACACTAATACAGCCATGACAGACCTTAGTGTTAAATTACTTACTTCGTTTTTGTTTTTGGTCCAGCTGTACTTAAAAGAAGTAACTATTGAAGTCCATTACAATTATTGTGTTCAATATGTGCAATTCCTGAATTAAACCTTGAGCTTGATTATGGCTTCATAATTGTACAACCAAAGTGGTTATTTTTCATTATCATGTTCAGCTGGTCGAAATCAAATTCCTCACCATAAAGTGTACATTCATTCATAAGTCCTTTTACAGTCGTTTGTTTCTAAGAATACCACTTGATGGCTAAGATATACCTCACTCCCCACACTCCGTTTTTGATCTGTGACCAGTGTGTATGTTTCCAAATAAAGAGGACGTTCTGATGAGATACCACATCGCCGTACAACATCATGCCTCACCCAGTAGGGTATCCTGTTGTTCAGCATTGAGGGGACAGAGCAAGGAAAGCTTAGTGTCTATAGGCTGTGTCTTAGTAGGGTATACTGTTGTTCAGCATGGAGGGGATAGAGCAAGGACAGCTTGGTGTCAGTAGGCTGTGTCTTAGTAGGGTATCATGTTGTTCAGCATTGAGGGGATAGAGCAAGGACAGCTTGGTGTCAGTAGGCCGTGTGTTAGTAGGGTATCCTGTTGTTCAGCATTGAGGGGATAGAGCAAGGGCAGCTTGGTGTCAGTAGGCTGTGTCTTAGTAGGGTATCCTGTTGTTCAGCATTGAGGGGATAGAGCAAAGACAGTTTGGTGCCAGTAAGCTGTGTCTTAGTAGGGTATCATGTTGTTCAGCATTGAGGTGATAGAGCAAGGACAGCTTGGTGTTAGTAGGCTGTGTCTTAGTAGGGTTTCCCGTTGTTCAGCATTGAGGGGATATAGCAAGGACAGCTTGGTGTCAGTAGGCTGTGGCTTAGTAGGGTATCCTGTTGTTAAGCATTGAGGGGATAGAGCAAGGACAGCTTGGTGTTAGTAGGCTGTGTCTTAGTAGGGTATCCTGTTGTTCAGCATTGAGGGGACAGAGTAAGGAAAGCTTAGTGTCTATAGCCTGTGTCTTAGTAGGGTATACTGTTGTTCACCATGGAGTGGATAGAGCAAGGACAGCTTGGTGTCAGTAGGCCGTGTGTTAGTAGGGTATCCTGTTGTTCAGCATTGAGGGGATAGAGGAAGGACAGCTTGGTGTCAGTAGGCTGTGTCTTAGCAGGATATCCTGTTGTTCAGCAGTGAGGGGACAGAGTAAGGAAAGCTTAGTGTCTATAGCCTGTGTCTTAGTAGGGTATACTGTTGTTCAGCATGGAGGGGATAGAGCAAGGACAGCTTGGTGTCAGTAGGCCGTGTCTTAGTAGGGTATCCTGTTGTTCAGCATTGAGGGCATAGAGCAAGGGCAGCTTGGTGACAGTAAGCTGTGTCTTAGTAGGGTATCCTGTTGTTCAGCATTGAGGGATAGAGCAAGGGCAGCTTGGTGTCAGTAGGCTGTGTCTTAGTAGGGTATCCTGTTGTTCAGCATTGAGGGGATAGAGCAAGGACAGTTTGGTGCCAGTAAGCTGTGTCTCAGTAGGGTATCCTGTTGTTCAGCATTGAGGAGATAGAGCAAGGACAGCTTGGTGTCAGTAGGCGGTGTGTTAGTAGGGTATCCTGCTGTCCAGCATTGAGGGCATAGAGCAAGGGCAGCTTGGTGTCAGTTGGCTGTGTCTTAGTAGGGTATCCTGTTGTTCAGCATTGAGGGGACAGAGCAAGGAAAGCTTAGTGTCTATAGGCTGTGTCTTAGTAGGGTATACTGTTGTTCAGCATGGAGGGGATAGAGCAAGGACAGCTTGGTGTCAGTAGGCTGTGTCTTAGTAGGGTATCATGTTGTTCAGC
The DNA here is from genome assembly GCF_003918875.1 of Haliotis rubra. NCBI lineage: Eukaryota > Metazoa > Mollusca > Gastropoda > Lepetellida > Haliotidae > Haliotis > Haliotis rubra. The sequence continues at coordinate 1,192,667 of NW_025766986.1, read as the reverse complement.
ATTGAGGGGATAGAGCAAGGACAGCTTGGTGTCAGTAGGCTGTGTGTTAGTAGGGTATCCTGTTGTTCAGCATTGAGGGGATAGAGCAAGGGCAGCTTGGTGTCAGTAGGCTGTGTCTTAGTAGGGTATCCTGTTGTTCAGCATTGAGGGGATAGAGCAAAGACAGTTTGGTGCCGGTAAGCTGTGTCTTAGTAGGGTATCATGTTGTTCAGCATTGAGGTGATAGAGCAAGGACAGCTTGGTGTTAGTAGGCTGTGTCTTAGTAGGGTTTCCTGTTGTTCAGCATTGAGGGGATATAGCAAGGACAGCTTGGTGTCAGTAGGCTGTGGCTTAGTAGGGTATCATGTTGTTCAGCATTGAGGGGATAGAGCAAGGACAGCTTGGTGTCAGTAGGCGGTGTGTTAGTAGGGTATCCTGCTGTCCAGCATTGAGGGCACAGAGCAAGGGCAGCTTGGTGTCAGTTTGCTGTGTCTTAGTAGGGTATCCTGTTGTTAAGCATTGAGGGGATAGAGCAAGGACAGCTTGGTGTTAGTAGGCTGTGTCTTAGTAGGGTATCCTGTTGTTCAGCATTGAGGGGACAGAGCAAGGAAAGCTTAGTGTCTATAGCCTGTGTCTTAGTAGGGTATACTGTTGTTCACCATGGAGTGGATAGAGCAAGGACAGCTTGGTGTCAGTAGGCCGTGTGTTAGTAGGGTATCCTGTTGTTCAGCATTGAGGGGATAGAGCAAGGACAGCTTGGTGTCAGTAGGCTGTGTCTTAGCAGGATATCCTGTTGTTCAGCATTCAGGGGACAGAGTAAGGAAAGCTTAGTGTCTATAGCCTGTGTCTTAGTAGGGTATACTGTTGTTCAGCATGGAGGGGATAGAGCAAGGACAGCTTGGTGTCAGTAGGCCGTGTCTTAGTAGGGTATCCTGTTGTTCAGCATTGAGGGCATAGAGCAAGGGCAGCTTGGTGACAGTAGGCTGTGTCTTAGTAGGGTATCCTGTTGTTCAGCAGTGAGATGATAGAGCAAGGGATAGAGCAAGTCAGTTGGCAGTTGTGTCTTTAGTAGGGTATCCTGTTGTTCAGCATTGAGGGGATAGAGCAAGGACAGCTTGGTGTCAGTAGGCTGTGTCTTAGTAGGGTATCCTGTTGTTCAGCATTGAGGGGATAGAGCAAGGACAGCTTGGTGTCAGTAGGCGGTGTGTTAGTAGGGTATCCTGCTGTTCAGCATTGAGGGGATAGAGCAAGGGCAGCTTGGTGTCAGTAGGCTGTGTCTTAGTAGGGTATCCTGTTGTTCAGCATTGAGGGATAGAGCAAGGACAGCTTGGTGTCAGTAGGCTGTGTCTTAGTAAGGCATCCTGTTGTTCAGCATTGAGGGATAGAGCAAGGACAGCTTGGTGTCAGTAGGATGTGTCTTAGTAGGGTATCCTGTTGTTCAGCATTGAGGGATAGAGCAAGGACAGCTTGGTGTCAGTAGGCTGTGTCTTAGTAGGGTATCCTGTTGTTCAGCATTGAGGGGATAGAGCAAGGACAGCTTGGTGTCAGTAGGCTGTGTCTTAGTAGGGTATACTGTTGTTCAGCATTGAGGGGATAGAGCAAGGACAGCTTGGTGTCAGTAGGCCGTGTCTTAGTAGGGTATCCTGTTGTTCAGCATTGAGGGGATAGAGCAAGGACAGCTTGGTGTCAGTAGGCTGTGTCTTAGTAGGGTATCCTGTTGTTCAGCATTGAGGGGATAGAGCAAAGACAGTTTGGTGCCAGTAAGCTGTGTCTTAGTAGGGTATCATGTTGTTCAGCATTGAGGTGATAGAGCAAGGACAGCTTGGTGTCAGTAGGCTGTGTCTTAGTAGGGTATCCTGTTGTTCAGCATTGAGGGGACAGAGCACGGACAGTTTGGTTCCAGTAAGCTGTGTCTCAGTAGGGTATCCTGTTGTTCAGCATTGAGGTGATAGAGCAAGGACAGCTTGGTGTCAGTAGGCTGTGTCTTAGTAGGGTTTCCTGTTGTTCAGCATTGAGGGGATAGAGCAAGGACAGCTTGGTGTCAGTAGGCTGTGTCTTAGTAGGGTATCATGTTGTTCAGCATTGAGGGGATAGAGCAAGGACAGCTTGGTGTCAGTAGGCTGTGTCTTAGTAGGGTATCCTGTTGTTCAGCATTGAGGGGATAGAGCAAGGGCAGCTTGGTGTCAGTAGGCTGTGTCTTAGTAGGGTATCCTGTTGTTCAGCATTGAGGGATAGAGCAAGGACAGCTTGGTGTCAGTAGGCTGTGTCTTAGTAGGGTATCCTGTTGTTCAGCATTGAGGGGATAGAGCAAGGACAGCTTGGTGTCAGTAGGCTGTGTCTTAGTAGGGTATCCTGTTGTTCAGCATTGAGGGGATAGAGCAAGGACAGCTTGGTGTCAGTAGGCTGTGTCTTAGTAGGGTATCCTGTTGTTCAGCATTGAGGGATAGAGCAAGGACAGCTTGGTGTCAGTAGGCTGTGTCTTAGTAGGGTATCCTGTTGTTCAGCATTGAGGGGATAGAGCAAGGACAGCTTGGTGTCAGTAGGCTGTGTCTTAGTAGGGTATCCTGTTGTTCAGCATTGAGGGGATAGAGCAAGGACAGCTTGGTGTCAGTAGGCTGTGTCTTAGTAGGAGGGCATCCTGTTGTTCAGCATTGAGGGGATAGAGCAAGGACAGCTTGGTGTCAGTAGGCTGTGTCTTAGTAGGGTATCCTGTTGTTCAGCATTGAGGGATAGAGCAAGGACAGCTTGGTGTCAGTAGGCTGTGTCTTAGTAGGGTATCCTGTTGTTCAGCATTGAGGGGATAGAGCAAGGACAGCTTGGTGTCAGTAGGCTGTGTCTTAGTAGGGTATCCTGTTGTTCAGCATTGAGGGATAGAGCAAGGACAGCTTGGTGTCAGTAGGCTGTGTCTTAGTAGGGTATCCTGTTGTTCAGCATTGAGGGGATAGAGCAAGGACAGCTTGGTGTCAGTAGGCTGTGTCTTAGTAGGGTATCCTGTTGTTCAGCATTGAGGGGATAGAGCAAGGACAGCTTGGTGTCAGTAGGCTGTGTCTTAGTAGGGTATCCTGTTGTTCAGCATTGAGGGGATAGAGCAAGGACAGCTTGGTGTCAGTAGGCTGTGTCTTAGTAGGGTATCCTGTTGTTCAGCATTGAGGGATAGAGCAAGGACAGCTTGGTGTCAGTAGGCTGTGTCTTAGTAGGGTATCATGTTGTTCAGCATTGAGGGATAGAGCAAGGACAGCTTGGTGTCAGTAGGCTGTGTCTTAGTAGGGTATCCTGTTGTTCAGCATTGAGGGGATAGAGCAAGGACAGCTTGGTGTCAGTAGGCTGTGTCTTAGTAGGGTATCCTGTTGTTCAGCATTGAGGGATAGAGCAAGGACAGCTTGGTGTCAGTAGGCTGTGTCTTAGTAGGGTATCCTGTTGTTCAGCATTGAGGGATAGAGAGCAAGGACAGCTTGGTGTCAGTAGGCTGTGTCTTAGTAGGGTATCCTGTTGTTCAGCATTGAGGGATAGAGCAAGGACAGCTTGGTGTCAGTAGGCTGTGTCTTAGTAGGGTATCCTGTTGTTCAGCATTGAGGGGATAGAGCAAGGACAGCTTGGTGTCAGTAGGCTGTGTCTTAGTAGTAGGGTATCCTGTTGTTCAGCATTGAGGGGATAGAGCAAGGACAGCTTGGTGTCAGTAGGCTGTGTCTTAGTAGGGTATCCTGTTGTTCAGCATTGAGGGGATAGAGCAAGGACAGCTTGGTGTCAGTAGGCTGTGTCTTAGTAGGGTATCCTGTTGTTCAGCATTGAGGGGATAGAGCAAGGACAGCTTGGTGTCAGTAGGCTGTGTCTTAGTAGGGTATCCTGTTGTTCAGCATTGAGGGGATAGAGCAAGGACAGCTTGGTGTCAGTAGGCTGTGTCTTAGTAGGGTATCCTGTTGTTCAGCATTGAGGGATAGAGCAAGGACAGCTTGGTGTCAGTAGGCTGTGTCTTAGTAGGGTATCCTGTTGTTCAGCATTGAGGGGATAGAGCAAGGACAGCTTGGTGTCAGTAGGCTGTGTCTTAGTAGGGTATCCTGTTGTTCAGCATTGAGGGATAGAGCAAGGACAGCTTGGTGTCAGTAGGCTGTGTCTTAGTAGGGTATCCTGTTGTTCAGCATTGAGGGATAGAGCAAGGACAGCTTGGTGTCAGTAGGCTGTGTCTTAGTAGGGTATCCTGTTGTTCAGCATTGAGGGGATAGAGCAAGGACAGCTTGGTGTCAGTAGGCTGTGTCTTAGTAGGGTATCCTGTTGTTCAGCATTGAGGGATAGAGCAAGGACAGCTTGGTGTCAGTAGGCTGTGTCTTAGTAGGGTATCCTGTTGTTCAGCATTGAGGGGATAGAGCAAGGACAGCTTGGTGTCAGTAGGCTGTGTCTTAGTAGGGTATCCTGTTGTTCAGCATTGAGGGATAGAGCAAGGACAGCTTGGTGTCAGTAGGCTGTGTCTTAGTAGGGTATCCTGTTGTTCAGCATTGAGGGGATAGAGCAAGGACAGCTTGGTGTCAGTAGGCTGTGTCTTAGTAGGGTATCCTGTTGTTCAGCATTGAGGGGATAGAGCAAGGACAGCTTGGTGTCAGTAGGCTGTGTCTTAGTAGGGTATCCTGTTGTTCAGCATTGAGGGATAGAGCAAGGACAGCTTGGTGTCAGTAGGCTGTGTCTTAGTAGGGTATCCTGTTGTTCAGCATTGAGGGGATAGAGCAAGGACAGCTTGGTGTCAGTAGGCTGTGTCTTAGTAGGGTATCCTGTTGTTCAGCATTGAGGGATAGAGCAAGGACAGCTTGGTGTCAGTAGGCTGTGTCTTAGTAGGGTATCCTGTTGTTCAGCATTGAGGGGATAGAGCAAGGACAGCTTGGTGTCAGTAGGCTGTGTCTTAGTAGGGTATCCTGTTGTTCAGCATTGAGGGGATAGAGCAAGGACAGCTTGGTGTCAGTAGGCTGTGTCTTAGTAGGGTATCCTGTTGTTCAGCATTGAGGGATAGAGCAAGGACAGCTTGGTGTCAGTAGGCTGTGTCTTAGTAGGGCATCATGTTGTTCAGCATTGAGGGGATAGAGCAAGGACAGCTTGGTGTCAGTAGGTTGTGTCTTAGTAGGGTATCATGTTGTTCAGCATTGAGAGGATAGAGAGCAAGGACAGCTTGGTGTCAGTAGGCAGTGTTTTAGTAGGGTATACTGTTGTTCACCATGGAGGGGATAGAGCAAGAACAGCTTGGTGTCAGAAGGCTCCGTCTTAGTAGGGCATCATGTTGTTCAGCATCGAGGGGATAGAGCAAGGACAGCTTGGTGGCAGTCGGTTGTGTCTTAGTAGGGTATCCTGTTGTTCAGCATTGAGGGGATAGAGCAAGGACAGCTTGGTGTCAGTAGGCTGTGTCTTAGTAGGGTATCCTGTTGTTCAGCATTGAGGGGATAGAGCAAGGAAAGTTTGATGTCAGTAGGCTGTGTCTTAGTAGGGTATCCTGTTGTTCAGCATTGAGGGGATAGAGCAAGGACAGCTTGGTGTCAGTAGGCTGTGTCTTAGTAGGGCATCATGTTGTTCAGCATTGAGGTGATAGAGCAAGGACAGCTTGGTGTCAGTTGGTTGTGTCTTAGTAGGATATCATGTTGTTCAGCATTGAGAGGAGAGAGCAAAGACAGCTTGGTGTTAGTAGGCTGTGTCTTAGTAGGGTATACTGTTGTTCAGCATTGAGGGATAGAGCAAGGACAGTTTGATGTCAGTAAGCTGTGTCTTAGTAGGGTATCCTGTTGTTCAGCATTGAGGGATAGAGCAAGGACAGCTTGGTGTCAGTAGGCTGTGTCTTAGTAGGGTATCCTGTTGTTCAGCATTGAGGGGATAGAGCAAGGACAGCTTGGTGTCAGTAGGCTGTGTCTTAGTAGGGCATCCTGTTGTTCAGCATTGAGGGGATAGAGCAAGGACAGCTTGGTGTCAGTAGGCTGTGTCTTAGTAGGGTATCCTGTTGTTCAGCATTGAGGGGATAGAGCAAGGACAGCTTCGTGTCAGTAGGCGGTGTCTTAGCAGGATATCCTGTTGTTCAGCATTGAGGGGATAGAGCAAGGACAGCTTGGTGTCAGTAGGCGGTGTGTTAGTAGGGTATCCTGCTGTCCAGCATTGAGGGGATAGAGCAAGGGCAGCTTGGTGTCAGTTGGCTGTGTCTTAGTAGGGTATCCTGTTGTTAAGCATTGAGGGGATAGAGCAAGGACAGCTTGGTGTCAGTAGGCTGTGTCTTAGTAGGGTATCCTGTTGTTAAGCATTGAGGGGATAAAGCAAGGACAGCTTGGTGTTAGTAGGCTGTGCCTTAGTAGGGTATTCTGTTGTTCAGCATTGAGGGGATAGAGCAAGGACATCTTGGTGTCAGTAGGATGTGTCTTAGTAGGGTATCCTGTTGTTCAGCATTGAGGGGATAGAGCAAGGACAGCTTGGTGTCAGTAGGCAGTGTCTTAGTAGGGTATCCTGTTGTTCAGCATTGAGAGGATAGAGCAAGGACAGCTTGGTGTCAGTAGGCTGTGTCTTAGTAGGGTATCCTTTTGTTCAGCATTGAGGGGATAGAGCAAGGACAGCTTGGTGTCAGTAGGCTGTGTCTTAGTAGGGTATCCTGTTGTTCAGCATTGAGGGGATAGAGTAAGGATAGGTTGGTGTCAGTAGACTGTGTCTTAGTAGGGCATCATGTTGTTCAGCATTGAGGGGATAGAGCAAGGACAGCTTGCTGTCAGTAGGCTGTGTCTTAGTAGGGTATCATGTTGTTCAGCATTGAAGCGATAGAGCAAGGGCAGCTTGGTGCCAGTCGGTTGTGTCTTAGTAGGGTATCCTGTTGTTCAGCATTGAGGGGATGGAGCAAGGACAGCTTGTAGTCAGTAGGCTGTGTCTTAGTACGGTATCCTGTTGTTCAGCATTGAGGGGATAGCGCAAGGACAGTTTGATGTCAGTAGGCTGTCTTAGTAGGGTATCCTGTTGTTCAGCATTGAGGGGATAGAGCAAGGACACCTTGGTGCCAGTCGGTTGCGTCTTCGTAGGGTATGCTGTTGTTCAGCATTGAGGGGATAGATCAAGGACAGCTTGGTGTCAGTAGGCTGTGTCTTCGTACGGAATCCTGTTATTCAGCATTGAGGGGATAGCGTAAGGACAGTTTGATGTCAGTAGGCTGTCTTAGTAGGGTATCCTGTTGTTCAGCATTGAGGGGATAGAGCAAGGACAGCTTGCTGTCAGTAGGCTGTGTCTTAGTAGGGCATCATGTTGTTCAGCATTGAGGTGATAGAGCAAGGACAGCTTGGTGTCAGTTGGTTGTGTCTTAGTAGGGTATCATGATGTTCAGCATTGAGAGGAGAGAGCAAAGACAGCTTGGTGTCAGTAGGCAGTGTTTTAGTAGGGTATACTGTTGTTCACCATGGAGGGGATAGAGCAAGAACAGCTTGGTGTCAGAAGCCTCCGTCTTAGTAGGGCATCATGTTGTTCAGCATCGAGGGGATAGAGCAAGGACAGCTTGGTGGCAGTCGGTTGTGTCTTAGTAGGGTATCCTGTTGTTCAGCATTGAGGGGATAGAGCAAGGACAGCTTGGTGTCAGTAGGCTGTGTCTTAGTACGGTATCCTGTTGTTCACCATTGAGGGGATAGCGCAAGGAAAGTTTGATGTCAGTAGGCTGTCTTAGTAGGGTATCCTGTCGTTCAGCATTGAGGGGATATTGCAAGGACAGCTTGGTGTCAGTAGGCTGTGTCTTAGTAGGGCATCATGTTGTTCAGTATTGAGGTGATAGATCAAGGACAGCTTGGTGTCAGTTGGTTGTGTCTTAGTAGGATATCATGTTGTTCAGCATTGAGAGGAGAGAGCAAAGACAGCTTGGTGTTAGTAGGCTGTGTCTTAGTAGGGTATACTGTTGTTCAGCATTGAGGGGATAGCGCAAGGAAAGTTTGATGTCAGTAAGCTGTCTTAGTAGGGTATCCTGTCGTTCAGCATTGAGGTGATAGATCAAGGACAGCTTGGTGTCAGTAGGCTGTGTCTTAGTAGGGTATACTGTTGTTCACCATGGAGGGGATAGAGCAAGAACAGCTTGGTGTCAGAAGGCTCCGTCTTAGTAGGGCATCATGTTGTTCAGCATCGAGGGGATAGAGCAAGGACAGCTTGGTGCCAGTCGGTTGTGTCTTAGTAGGGTATCCTGTTGTTCAGCATTGAGGGGATAGAGCAAGGACAGCTTCGTGTCAGTAGGCGGTGTCTTAGCAGGATATCCTGTTGTTCAGCATTGAGGGGATAGAGCAAGGACAGCTTGGTGTCAGTAGGCGGTGTGTTAGTAGGGTATCCTGCTGTCCAGCATTGAGGGGATAGAGCAAGGGCAGCTTGGTGTCAGTTGGCTGTGTCTTAGTAGGGTATCCTGTTGTTAAGCATTGAGAGGATAGAGCAAGGACAGCTTGGTGTTAGTAGGCTGTGCCTTAGTAGGGTATCCTGTTGTTCAGCATTGAGGGGATAGAGCAAGGACATCTTGGTGTCAGTAGGATGTGTCTTAGTAGGGTATCCTGTTGTTCAGCATTGAGGGGATAGAGCAAGGACAGCTTGGTGTCAGTAGGCTGTGTCTTAGTAGGGTATCCTGTTGTTCAGCATTGAGAGGATAGAGCAAGGACAGCTTGGTGTCAGTAGGCTGTGTCTTAGTAGGGTATCCTGTTGTTCAGCATTGAGGGGATAGAGCAAGGACAGCTTGGTGTCATTAGGCTGTGTCTTAGTAGGGTGTCCTGTTCTTCAGCATTGAGGGGATAGAGCAAGGATAGGTTGGTGTCAGTAGACTGTGTCTTAGTAGGGCATCATGTTGTTCAGCATTGAGGGGACAGAGCAAGGACAGCTTGGTGTCAGTAGGCTCTGTCTTAGTAGGGTATACTGTTGTTCAGCATTGAGGGGATAGAGCAAGGACAGCTTCGTGTCAGTAGGCGGTGTCTTAGCAGGATATCCTGTTGTTCAGGATTGAGGGGATAGAGCAAGGACAGCTTGGTGTCAGTAGGCTGTGTCTTCGTACGGAATCCTGTTATTCAGCATTGAGGGGATAGCGTAAGGACAGATTGATATAAGTAGGCTGTCTTAGTAGGGTATCCTGTTGTTCAGCATTGAGGGGATAGAGCAAGGACAGCTTGGTGTCAGTAGGCTGTGTCTTAGTAGGGTATCATGTTGTTCAGCATTGAGGTGATAGAGCAAGGACAGCTTGGTGTCAGTTGGTTGTGTCTTAGTAGGGTATCATGATGTTCAGCATTGAGAGGAGAGAGCAAAGACAGCTTGGTGTCAGTAGGCTGTGTCTTAGTAGGGCATACTGTTGTTCACCATGGAGGGGATAGAGCAAGAACAGCTTGGTGTCAGAAGGCTGGCCTTAGTAGGGCATCATGTTGTTCATCATCGAGGGATAGAGCAAGGACAGCTTGGTGCCAGTCGGTTGTGTCTTAGTAGGGTATCCTGTTGTTCAGCATTGAGGGGATAGAGCAAGGACAGCTTGGTGTCAGTAGGCTGTGTCTTAGTACGGTATCCTGTTGTTCACCATTGAGGAGATAGCGGAAGGAAAGTTTGATGTCAGTAGGCTGTCTTAGTAGGGTATCCTGTCGTTCAGCATTGAGGGGATATTGCAAGGACAGCTTGGTGTCAGTAGGCTGTGTCTTAGTAGGGCATCATGTTGTTCAGTATTGAGGTGATAGATCAAGGACAGCTTGGTGTCAGTTGGTTGTGTCTTAGTAGGATATCATGTTGTTCAGCATTGAGAGGAGAGAGCAAAGACAGCTTGGTGTTAGGAGGCTGTGTCTTAGTAGGGTATACTGTTGTTCAGCATTGAGGGGATAGCGCAAGGAAAGTTTGATGTCAGTAGGCTGTCTTAGTAGGGTATGCTGTTGTTCACCATGGAGGGGATAGAGCAAGAACAGCTTGGTGTCAGAAGGCTCCGTCTTAGTAGGGCATCATGTTGTTCAGCATTGAGGGATAGAGCAAGGACAGCTTGGTGCCAGTCGGTTGTGTCTTAGTAGGGTATCCTGTTGTTCAGCATTGAGGGGATAGAGCAAGGACAGCTTGGTGTCAGTAGGCTGTGTCTTAGTATGGTATCCTGTTGTTCAGCATTGAGGGGATAGCGCAAGGACAGCTTGGTGTCAGTAGGCGGTGTGTTAGTAGGGTATCCTGCTGTCCAGCATTGAGGGGATAGAGCAAGGGCAGCTTGGTGTCAGTTGGCTGTGTCTTAGTAGGGTATCCTGTTGTTAAGCATTGAGGGGATAGAGCAAGGACAGCTTGGTGTTAGTAGGCTGTGCCTTAGTAGGGTATTCTGTTGTTCAGCATTGAGGGGATAGAGCAAGGACATCTTGGTGTCAGTAGGATGTGTCTTAGTAGGGTATCCTGTTGTTCAGCATTGAGGGGATAGATCAAGGACAGCTTGGTGTCAGTAGGCTGTGTCTTAGTAGGGTATCCTGTTGTTCAGCATTGAGAGGATAGAGCAAGGATAGCTTGGTGTCAGTAGGCTGTGTCTTAGTAGGGTATCCTGTTGTTCAGCATTGAGGGGATAGAGCAAGGACAGCTTGGTGTCAGTAGGCTGTGTCTTAGTAGGGCATCATGTTGTTCAGCATTGAGGTGATAGAGCAAGGACAGCTTGGTGTCAGTTGGTTGTGTCTTAGTAGGGTATCATGATGTTCAGCATTGAGAGGAGAGAGCAAAGACAGCTTGGTGTCAGTAGGCTGTGTCTCAGTAGGGCATACTGTTGTTCACCATGGAGGGGATAGAGCAAGAACAGCTTGGTGTCAGAAGGCTCCGTCTTAGTAGGGCATCATGTTGTTCAGCATCGAGGGGATAGAGCAAGGACAGCTTGGTGCCAGTCGGTTGTGTCTTAGTAGGGTATCCTGTTGTTCAGCATTGAGGGGATAGAGCAAGGACAGCTTGGTGTCAGTAGGCTGTGTCTTAGTAGGGCATCATGTTGTTCAGTATTGAGGTGATAGATCAAGGACAGCTTGGTGTCAGTTGGTTGTGTCTTAGTAGGATATCATGTTGTTCAGCATTGAGAGGATAGAGCAAGGACAGCTTGGTGTCAGAAGGCTGTGTCTTAGTAGGGTATCCTTTTGTTCAGCATTGAGGGGATAGAGCAAGGACAGCTTGGTGTCAGTAGGCTGTGCCTTAGTAGGGTGTCCTGTTGTTCAGCATTGAGGGGATAGAGCAAGGATAGGTTGGTGTCAGTAGACTGTGTCTTAGTAGGGCATCATGTTGTTCAGCATTGAGGGGATAGAGCAAGGACAGCTTGCTGTCAGTAGGCTGTGTCTTAGTAGGGTATCATGTTGTTCAGCATTGAAGCGATAGAGCAAGGGCAGCTTGGTGCCAGTCGGTTGTGTCTTAGTAGGGTATCCTGTTGTTCAGCATTGAGGGGATGGAGCAAGGACAGCTTGTAGTCAGTAGGCTGTGTCTTAGTACGGTATCCTGTTGTTCAGCATTGAGGGGATAGCGCAAGGACAGTTTGATGTCAGTAGGCTGTCTTAGTAGGGTATCCTGTTGTTCAGCATTGAGGGGATAGAGCAAGGACACCTTGGTGCCAGTCGGTTGCGTCTTCGTAGGGTATGCTGTTGTTCAGCATTGAGGGGATAGATCAAGGACAGCTTGGTGTCAGTAGGCTGTGTCTTCGTCACGAATCCTGTTATTCAGCATTGAGGGGATAGCGTAAGGACAGTTTGATGTCAGTAGGCTGTCTTAGTAGGGTATCCTGTTGTTCAGCATTGAGGGGATAGAGCAAGGACAGCTTGCTGTCAGTAGGCTGTGTCTTAGTAGGGCATCATGTTGTTCAGCATTGAGGTGATAGAGCAAGGACAGCTTGGTGTCAGTTGGTTGTGTCTTAGTAGGGTATCATGATGTTCAGCATTGAGAGGAGAGAGCAAAGACAGCTTGGTGTCAGTAGGCAGTGTTTTAGTAGGGTATACTGTTGTTCACCATGGAGGGGATAGAGCAAGAACAGCTTGGTGTCAGAAGGCTCCGTCTTAGTAGGGCATCATGTTGTTCAGCATCGAGGGGATAGAGCAAGGACAGCTTGGTGGCAGTCGGTTGTGTCTTAGTAGGGTATCCTGTTGTTCAGCATTGAGGGGATAGAGCAAGGACAGCTTGGTGTCAGTAGGCTGTGTCTTAGTACGGTATCCTGTTGTTCAGCATTGAGGGGATAGCGCAAGGAAAGTTTGATGTCAGTAGGCTGTCTTAGTAGGGTATCCTGTCGTTCAGCATTGAGGGGATATTGCAAGGACAGCTTGGTGTCAGTAGGCTGTGTCTTAGTAGGGCATCATGTTGTTCAGTATTGAGGTGATAGATCAAGGACAGCTTGGTGTCAGTTGGTTGTGTCTTAGTAGGATATCATGTTGTTCAGCATTGAGAGGAGAGAGCAAAGACAGCTTGGTGTTAGTAGGCTGTGTCTTAGTAGGGTATACTGTTGTTCAGCATTGAGGGGATAGCGCAAGGAAAGTTTGATGTCAGTAAGCTGTCTTAGTAGGGTATCCTGTCGTTCAGCATTGAGGTGATAGATCAAGGACAGCTTGGTGTCAGTAGGCTGTGTCTTAGTAGGGTATACTGTTGTTCACCATGGAGGGGATAGAGCAAGAACAGCTTGGTGTCAGAAGGTCTCCGTCTTAGTAGGGCATCATGTTGTTCAGCATCGAGGGGATAGAACAAGGACAGCTTGGTGCCAGTCGGTTGTGTCTTAGTAGGGTATCCTGTTGTTCAGCATTGAGGGATAGAGCAAGGACAGCTTCGCGTGTCAGTAGGCGGTGTCTTAGCAGGATATCCTGTTGTTCAGCATTGAGGGGATAGAGCAAGGACAGCTTGGTGTCAGTAGGCGGTGTGTTAGTAGGGGTATCCTGCTGTCCAGCATTGAGGGATAGAGCAAGGGCAGCTTGGTGTCAGTTGGCTGTGTCTTAGTAGGGTATCCTGTTGTTAAGCATTGAGAGGATAGAGCAAGGACAGCTTGGTGTTAGTAGGCTGTGCCTTAGTAGGGTATCCTGTTGTTCAGCATTGAGGGGATAGAGCAAGGACATCTTGGTGTCAGTAGGATGTGTCTTAGTAGGGTATCCTGTTGTTCAGCATTGAGGGGATAGAGCAAGGACAGCTTGGTGTCAGTAGGCTGTGTCTTAGTAGGGTATCCTGTTGTTCAGCATTGAGAGGATAGAGCAAGGACAGCTTGGTGTCAGTAGGCTGTGTCTTAGTAGGGTATCCTGTTGTTCAGCATTGAGGGGATAGAGCAAGGACAGCTTGGTGTCAGTAGGCTGTGTCTTAGTAGGGTGTCCTGTTCTTCAGCATTGAGGGGATAGAGCAAGGATAGGTTGGTGTCAGTAGACTGTGTCTTAGTAGGGCATCATGTTGTTCAGCATTGAGGGGACAGAGCAAGGACAGCTTGGTGTCAGTAGGCTCTGTCTTAGTAGGGTATACTGTTGTTCAGCATTGAGGGATAGAGCAAGGACAGCTTAAAATGTCAGTAGGCTGTGTCTTAGCAGGATATCCTGTTGTTCAGGATTGAGGGATAGAGCAAGGACAGCTTGGTGTCAGTAGGCTGTGTCTTCGTACGGAATCCTGTTATTCAGCATTGAGGGGATAGCGTAAGGACAGATTGATATAAGTAGGCTGTCTTAGTAGGGTATCCTGTTGTTCAGCATTGAGGGGATAGAGCAAGGACAGCTTGGTGTCAGTAGGCTGTGTCTTAGTAGGGTATCATGTTGTTCAGCATTGAGGTGATAGAGCAAGGACAGCTTGGTGTCAGTTGGTTGTGTCTTAGTAGGGTATCATGATGTTCAGCATTGAGAGGAGAGAGCAAAGACAGCTTGGTGTCAGTAGGCTGTGTCTTAGTAGGGCATACTGTTGTTCACCATGGAGGGGATAGAGCAAGAACAGCTTGGTGTCAGAAGGCTCCGTCTTAGTAGGGCATCATGTTGTTCATCATCGAGGGGATAGAGCAAGGACAGCTTGGTGCCAGTCGGTTGTGTCTTAGTAGGGTATCCTGTTGTTCAGCATTGAGGGGATAGAGCAAGGACAGCTTGGTGTCAGTAGGCTGTGTCTTAGTACGGTATCCTGTTGTTCAGCATTGAGGAGATAGCGGAAGGAAAGTTTGATGTCAGTAGGCTGTCTTAGTAGGGTATCCTGTCGTTCAGCATTGAGGGGATATTGCAAGGACAGCTTGGTGTCAGTAGGCTGTGTCTTAGTAGGGCATCATGTTGTTCAGTATTGAGGTGATAGATCAAGGACAGCTTGGTGTCAGTTGGTTGTGTCTTAGTAGGATATCATGTTGTTCAGCATTGAGAGGAGAGAGCAAAGACAGCTTGGTGTTAGGAGGCTGTGTCTTAGTAGGGTATACTGTTGTTCAGCATTGAGGGGATAGCGCAAGGAAAGTTTGATGTCAGTAGGCTGTCTTAGTAGGGTATGCTGTTGTTCACCATGGAGGGGATAGAGCAAGAACAGCTTGGTGTCAGAAGGCTCCGTCTTAGTAGGGCATCATGTTGTTCAGCATTGAGGGGATAGAGCAAGGACAGCTTGGTGCCAGTCGGTTGTGTCTTAGTAGGGTATCCTGTTGTTCAGCATTGAGGGGATAGAGCAAGGACAGCTTGGTGTCAGTAGGCTGTGTCTTAGTATGGTATCCTGTTGTTCAGCATTGAGGGGATAGCGCAAGGACAGCTTGGTGTCAGTAGGCGGTGTGTTAGTAGGGTATCCTGCTGTCCAGCATTGAGGGGATAGAGCAAGGGCAGCTTGGTGTCAGTTGGCTGTGTCTTAGTAGGGTATCCTGTTGTTAAGCATTGAGGGGATAGAGCAAGGACAGCTTGGTGTTAGTAGGCTGTGCCTTAGTAGGGTATTCTGTTGTTCAGCATTGAGGGGATAGAGCAAGGACATCTTGGTGTCAGTAGGATGTGTCTTAGTAGGGTATCCTGTTGTTCAGCATTGAGGGGATAGATCAAGGACAGCTTGGTGTCAGTAGGCTGTGTCTTAGTAGGGTATCCTGTTGTTCAGCATTGAGAGGATAGAGCAAGGATAGCTTGGTGTCAGTAGGCTGTGTCTTAGTAGGGTATCCTGTTGTTCAGCATTGAGGGGATAGAGCAAGGACAGCTTGGTGTCAGTAGGCTGTGTCTTAGTAGGGCATCATGTTGTTCAGCATTGAGGTGATAGAGCAAGGACAGCTTGGTGTCAGTTGGTTGTGTCTTAGTAAGGTATCATGATGTTCAGCATTGAGAGGAGAGAGCAAAGACAGCTTGGTGTCAGTAGGCTGTGTCTCAGTAGGGCATACTGTTGTTCACCATGGAGGGGATAGAGCAAGAACAGCTTGGTGTCAGAAGGCTCCGTCTTAGTAGGGCATCATGTTGTTCAGCATCGAGGGGATAGAGCAAGGACAGCTTGGTGCCAGTCGGTTGTGTCTTAGTAGGGTATCCTGTTGTTCAGCATTCAGGGGATAGAGCAAGGACAGCTTGGTGTCAGTAGGCTGTGTCTTAGTAGGGCATCATGTTGTTCAGTATTGAGGTGATAGATCAAGGACAGCTTGGTATCAGTTGGTTGTGTCTTAGTAGGATATCATGTTGTTCAGCATTGAGAGGAGAGAGCAAAGACAGCTTGGTGTCAGTAGGCTGTGTCTTAGTTGGGTATACTGTTGTTCAGCATTGAGGGGATAGCGCAAGGAAAGTTTGATGTCAGTAGGCTGTCTTAGTAGGGTATCCTGTCGTTCAGAATTGAGGTGATAGATCAAGGACAGCTTGGTGTCAGTAGGCTGTGTCTTAGTAGGGTATACTGTTGTTCACCATGGAGGGGATAGAGCAAGAACAGCTTGGTGTCAGAAGGCTCCGTCTTAGTAGGGCATCATGTTGTTCAGCATTGAGGGGATAGAGCAAGGACAGCTTGGTGCCAGTCGGTTGTGTCTTAGTAGGGTATCCTGTTGTTCAGCATTGAGGGGATAGAGCAAGGACAGCTTGGTGTCAGTAGGCTGTGTCTTAGTACGGTATCCTGTTGTTCAGCATTGAGGGGATAGCGCAAGGAAAGTTTGATGTCAGTAGGCTGTCTTAGTAGGGTATCCTGTTGTTCAGCATTGAGGGGATAGAGCAAGGACAGCTTGGTGTCAGTAGGCTGTGTCTTAGTAGGGTATACTGTTGTTCACCATGGAGGGGATAGAGCAAGAACAGCTTGGTGTCAGAAGGCTCCGTCTTAGTAGGGCATCATGTTGTTCAGCATTGAGGGGATAGAGCAAGGACAGCTTGGTGCCAGTCGGTTGTATCTTAGTAGGGTATCCTGTTGTTCAGCATTGAGGGGATAGAGCAAGGACAGCTTGGTGTCAGTAGGCTGTGTCTTAGTACGGTATCCTGTTGTTCAGCATTGAGGGGATAGCGCAAGGAAACCTTGGTGTCAGTAGGCCTTGTGTTAGTAGGGTATCCTGTTGTTCACCATTGAGGGGATAGAGCAAGGAAACCTTGGTGTCAGTAGGCCTTGTGTTAGTAGGGTATCCTGTTGTTCAGCATTGAGGGGATAGAGCAAGGACAGCTTGGTGCAAGTCGGTTGTGTCTTAGTAGGGTATCGTGTTGTTCACCATTGACGGGAAAGAGCAAGAACAGCTTGGTGTCAGTAGACCTTGTCTCAGTAGGGTGTCCTGTTATTCAGCATTGAGGGGATAGAGCAAGGCCAGCTTGGTGTCAGTAGGCTTTGTCTTAGTAGGGCATCATGTTGTTCAGCATTGAGGGGATAGAGCAAGGGCAGCTTGGTGTCAGTAGGCTGTGTCTTAGTAGGGTTTCCTGTTGTTCAGCATTGAGGGGATAGATCAAGGACAGCTTGGTGTTAGTAAGCTGTGTCTTAGCAGGATATCCTGTTGTTCAGCATTGAGGGGATAGAGCAAGGACAGTTTGGTGTCAGTAGGCTGTGTATTAGTAGAGTATACTGTTGTTCAGCATTGAGGGGATAGAGGAAGGACAGCTTGGTGTCAGTAGGCTGTGTCTTAGTAGGGTATCATGTTGTTCACCATTGAGGGGATAGAGCAACGACAGCTTGGTGTCAGTAGGCTGTGTCTTAGTAGGGTATCATGTTGTTCAGCATTGAGGGGATAGAGCAAGGACAGCTTGGTGTCAGTTGGTTGTGTCTTAGTAGGGCATCATGTTGTACAGCATTCAGGGGATAGAGCAAGGACAGCTTGGTGTCAGTTGGTTGTGTCTTAGTAGGGCATCATGTTGTTCTGTATTGAGGGGATAGAGCAACGACAGCTTGGTGTCAGTAGGCTGTGTCTTAGTAGGGCATCCTGTTGTTCAGCATTGAGGGGACAGAGCAAGGACAACTTGGTGTCAGTAGGCCGTGTGTTAGTAGGGCGTCATGTTGTTCAGCATTGAGGGGATAGAGCAACGACAGCTTGGTGTCAGTTGGTTCTGTCTAAGTAAGGTATCATGTTGTTCAGCATTGAGGGGATAGAGCAAGGACAGTTTGGTGCCAGTAGGCTGTGTCTTAGTAGGGTATCCTGTTGTTCAGCATGGAGGGGATGGAACAAGGGCAGCTTGGTGTCAGTCGGCTGTGTCTTTGTAGGGTATCCTGTTGTTCAGCATTGAGGGGATAGAGCAAGGACGGTTTGGTGCCAGTAGGTTGTGTCTTCATAGGGTATCATGTTGTTCACCATTGAGGGGATAGAGCAAGGACAGCATGGTGTAAGTTGGTTGTGTCTTAGTAGGGCATCATGTTGTACAGCATTCAGGGGATAGAGCAAGGACAGCTTGGTGTCAGTTGGTTGTGTCTTAGTAGGGCATCATGTTGTTCAGCATTGAGGTGATAGGTCAAGGACAGCTTGGTGTCAGTTGGTTGTGTCTTAGTAGGGTATCATGTTGTTCAGCATTGAGAGGAGAGAGCAAAGACAGCTTGGTGTCAGTAGGCGGTGTCTTAGTAGGGTATACTGTTGTTCAGCATTGAGGGGATAGCGCAAGGAAAGTTTGATGTCAGTAGGCTGTCTTAGTAGGGTATCCTGTCGTTCAGCATTGAGGTGATAGAGCAAGGACAGCTTGGTGTCAGTAGGCTGTGTCTTAGTAGGGTATACTGTTGTTCACCATGGAGGGGATAGAGCAAGAACAGCTTGGTGTCAGAAGGCTCCGTCTTAGTAGGGCATCATGTTGTTCAGCATTGAGGGGATAGAGCAAGGACAGCTTGGTGCCAGTCGGTTGTGTCTTAGTAGGGTATCCTGTTGTTCAGCATTGAGGGGATAGAGCAAGGACAGCTTGGTGTCAGTAGGCTGTGTCTTAGTACGGTATCCTGTTGTTCAGCATTGAGGGGATAGCGCAAGGAAACCTTGGTGTCAGTAGGCCTTGTGTTAGTAGGGTATCCTGTTGTTCACCATTGAGGGGATAGAGCAAGGAAACCTTGGTGTCAGTAGGCCTTGTGTTAGTAGGGTATACTGTTGTTCAGCATTGAGGGGATAGAGCAAGGACAGCTTGGTGCAAGTCGGTTGTGTCTTAGTAGGGTATCCTGTTGTTCACCATTGACGGGAAAGAGCAAGAACAGCTTGGTGTCAGTAGACCTTGTCTCAGTAGGGTGTCCTGTTATTCAGCATTCAGGGGATAGAGCAAGGCCAGCTTGGTGTCAGTAGGCTTTGTCTTAGTAGGGCATCATGTTGTTCAGCATTGAGGGGATAGAGCAAGGGCAGTTGGTGTCAGTAGGCTGTGTCTTAGTAGGGTTTCCTGTTGTTCAGCATTGAGGGGATAGATCAAGGACAGCTTGGTGTTAGTAAGCTGTGTCTTAGCAGGATATCCTGTTGTTCAGCATTGAGGGGATAGAGCAAGGACAGTTTGGTGTCAGTAGGCTGTGTATTAGTAGAGTATACTGTTGTTCAGCATTGAGGGGATAGAGGAAGGACAGCTTGGTGTCAGTAGGCTGTGTCTTAGTAGGGTATCATGTTGTTCACCATTGAGGGGATAGAGCAACGACAGCTTGGTGTCAGTAGGCTGTGTCTTAGTAGGGTATCATGTTGTTCAGCATTGAGGGGATAGAGCAAGGACAGCTTGGTGTCAGTTGGTTGTGTCTTAGTAGGGCATCATGTTGTACAGCATTCAGGGGATAGAGCAAGGACAGCTTGGTGTCAGTTGGTTGTGTCTTAGTAGCGCATCATGTTGTTCTGTATTGAGGGGATAGAGCAACGACAGCTTGGTGTCAGTAGGCTGTGTCTTAGTAGGGCATCCTGTTGTTCAGCATTGAGGGGACAGAGCAAGGACAACTTGGTGTCAGTAGGCCGTGTGTTAGTAGGGCGTCATGTTGTTCAGCATTGAGGGGATAGAGCAACGACAGCTTGGTGTCAGTTGGTTCTGTCTAAGTAAGGTATCATGTTGTTCAGCATTGAGGGGATAGAGCAAGGACAGTTTGGTGCCAGTAGGCTGTGTCTTAGTAGGGTATCCTGTTGTTCAGCATGGAGGGGATGGAACAAGGGCAGCTTGGTGTCAGTCGGCTGTGTCTTAGTAGGGTATCCTGTTGTTCAGCATTGAGGGGATAGAGCAAGGACAGCTTGGTGCCAGTAGGTTGTGTCTTAGTAGGGTATCATGTTGTTCAGCATTGAGGGGATAGAGCAAGGACAGCTTGGTGTCAGTTGGTTGTGTCTTAGTAGGGCATCATGTTGTACAGCATTCAGGGGATAGAGCAAGGACAGCTTGGTGTCAGTTGGTTGTGTCTTAGTAGGGCATCATGTTGTTCAGCATTGAGGTGATAGGTCAAGGACAGCTTGGTGTCAGTTGGTTGTGTCATAGTAGGGTATCATGTTGTTCAGCATTGAGAGGAGAGAGCAAGGACAGCTTGGTGCAAGTCGGTTGTGTCTTAGTAGGGTATCCTGTTGTTCAGCATTGACGGGATAGAGCAAGAACAGCTTGGTGTCAGTAGACCTTGTCTCAGTAGGGTGTCCTGTTATTCAGCATTGAGGGGATAGAGCAAGGCCAGCTTGGTGTCAGTAGGCTTTGTCTTAGTAGGGCATCATGCTGTTCAGCATTGAGGGGATAGAGCAAGGGCAGCTTGGTGTCAGTAGGCTGTGTCTTAGTAGGGTTTCCTGTTGTTCAGCATTGAGGGGATAGATCAAGGACAGCTTGGTGTCAATAAGCTGTGTCTTAGCAGGATATCCTGTTGTTCAGCATTGAGGGGATAGAGCAAGGACAGTTTGGTGCCAGTAGGCTGTGTCTTAGTAGGGTATCCTGTTGTTCAGCATGGAGGGGATGGAACAAGGGCAGCTTGGTGTCAGTCGGCTGTGTCTTTGTAGGGTATCCTGTTGTTCAGCATTGAGGGGATAGAGCAAGGACGGTTTGGTGCCAGTAGGTTGTGTCTTAGTAGGGTATCCTGTTGTTCAGCATTGAGGTGAGAGAGCAAGGACAGCTTGGTGTCAGTAGGCGGTGTGTTAGTAGGGTATCCTGTTGTTAAGCATTGAGGGGGTAGAGCAAGGACAGCTTGGTATCGGTAGGCTGTGTCTTAGTAGGGCATCACATTGTTCAGCATTGAGCGGAAAGAGCAAGGACACCTTGGTGTCAGTAGGCCGTGTGTTAGTATGGCATCATGTTGTTCAGCATTGAGGGGATAGAGCAAGGACAGCTTGGTGTCAGTTGGTTGTGTCTTAGTAAGGCACCATGTTGTTCAGCATTGAGGGGAAAGAGCAACGACAGCTTGGTGTCAGTAGGCTGTGTCTTAGTAGGGCATCCTGTTGTTCAGCATTGAGGGGATAGAGCAAGGACAGCTTGGCGTCAGTTGGTTGTGTCTTAGTAGGGTATCCTGTTGTTCACCATTGAGGGGATAGAGCAAGGAAACCTTGGTGTCAGTAGGCCTTGTGTTAGTAGGGTATCCTGTTGTTCAGCATTGAGGGGATAAAGCAAGAACAGCATGGTGTCAGTAGGCTTTGTGTTAGTAGGGTATCCTGTTGTTCACCATTGACGGGATAGAGCAAGAACAGCTTGGTGTCAGTAGACCTTGTCTCAGTAGGGTGTCCTGTTATTCAGCATAGAGGGGATAGAGCAAGGCCAGCTTGGTGTCAGTAGGCTTTGTCTTAGTAGGGCATCATGTTGTTCAGCATTGAGGGGATAGAGCAAGGGCAGCTTGGTGTCAGTAGGCTGTGTCTTAGTAGGGTTTCCTGTTGTTCAGCATTGAGGGGATAGATCAAGGACAGCTTGGTGTCAGTAAGCTGTGTCTCAGCAGGATATCCTGTTGTTCAGCATTGAGAGGATAGAGCAAGGACAGTTTGGTGCCAGTAGGCTGTGTCTTAGTAGGGTATCCTGTTGTTCAGCATGGAGGGGATAGAACAAGGGCAGCTTGGTGTCAGTCGGCTGTGTCTTAGTAGGGTATCCTGTTGTTCAGCATTGAGGGTATAGAGCAAGGACGGTTTGGTGCCAGTAGGCTGTGTCTTAGTAGGGTATCCATTTGTTTACCATTGAGGGGATAGAGCAAGGACAACTTGGTGTCAGTAGGCTGTGTCTTAGTGGAGTATACTGTTGTTCAGCATTGAGGGTAGAGAGGAAGGACAGCTTGGTGTCAGTAGGCTGTGTCTTAGTAGGGTATCCTGTTGTTCAGCATGGAGGGGACAGAGCAAGGACAACTTGGTGTCAGTAGGCTGTGTCTTAGTAGGGCATCATGTTGTTCAGTATTGAGGTGATAGATCAAGGACAGCTTGGTGTCAGTTGGTTGTGTCCTAGTAGGATATCATGTTGATCAGCATTGAGAGGAGAGAGCAAAGACAGCTTAGTGTCAGTAGGCTGTGTATTAGTAGGGTATCATGTTGTTCAGCATTGAGGGGATAGAGCAAGGACAGCTTGGTGCAAGTCGGTTGTGTCTTAGTAGGGTATCCTGTTGTTCAGCATTGACGGGATAGAGCAAGAACAGCTTGGTGTCAGTAGACCTTGTCTCAGTAGGGTGTCCTGTTATTCAGCATTGAGGGGATAGAGCAAGGCCAGCTTGGTGTCAGTAGGCTTTGTCTTAGTAGGGCATCATCTTGTGTCAGCATTGAGGGATAGAGCAAGGACAGCAGCTGTGTCTTAGGGATATCCTGTTGTTCAGTAGGTTGTGTCTTAGTAGGGTATTGTTGTTCAGGGAGGGGATGGAACAAGGGCAGCTGTTGTTCAGCATTGAGGGATAGAGAAGGACGGCCTAAGCCAGTAGGTTGTAGCGTCTAGTAGGGCATCCTGCTTGAGGGGAGAGAGCAAGCGACAGCTTGTCAGTATAGGCTGTGTCTTAGTAGGGCATCCTGTTGTTCAGCATTGAGGGATAGAACAAGCGACAGCTTGGTGTCAGTAGGCTGTGTCTTAGTAGGGCATCCTGTTGTTCAGCATTGAGGGATAGAGCAAGGACAGCTTGGTGTCAGTAGGCCTGTGTCTTAGTAGGGCATCATGTTGTTCAGCATTGAGGGATAGAGCAAGGACAGCTTGGTGTCAGTTGGTTGTGTCTTAGTAGGGCATCATGTTGTTCAGCATTGAGGGATAGAGCAAGGACAGCTTGGTGTCAGTAGATAAGCTGTGTGTCTTAGCAGGGCATCATCCTGTTGTTCAGCAGAGGAGGATAGAGCAAGGACAGCTTGGTGTCAGTAGGTTGTGTCTTAGTAGGGCATCCTGTTGTTCAGCCATTGATCCTGTTGGGATAGGGCATCCTGTTGTCTGGCATGGAGGGGACAGAGCAAGGACAACTTGAGCAAGGACAGCTTGGTGTCAGTAGGCCTTGTGTTAGTAGGGTATCCTGTTGTTCAGCATTGAGGGGACAGCTTGGTGTCATAGAGTTCAATTGAGGGATAGAGCAAGGACAGCTTGGTGTCAGTTGGTTGTGTCTTAGTAGGGTATCATGTTGTTCAGCATTGAGGGATAGAGCAAGGACAGCATGGTGTCAGTAGGCTGTGACTTAGCATTGAGGGCATCCTGTTGTTCAGCATTGAGGGGATAGAGCAACGACAGCTTGGTGTCAGTAGGCCCTTGTGTCTTAGTAGGGCATCCTGTTGTTCAGCAGTGGGGCATTGAGGGTGTCAGTAGGCTGTGTCTTATAGAGCAAGGATAGAGCAGGACTTGGTGTCAGTTGGTTGTGTCTTAGTAGGGTATCCTGTTGTTCAGCATTGAGGGGATTGAGCAAGGACAGCTTGGTATCAGTAGGCCTTGTCTTAGTAGGGTATCCTGTTGTTCAGCATTGAGGGGATAGAGCAAGGACAGCTTGGTGTCAGTTGGTTGTGCCTTAGTAGGGTATACTGTTGTTCAGCATTGAGGGGATAAAGCAAGGACAGCTTGGTGTAAGTAGGCTGTGTCTTAGTAGGGCATCATGTTGCTAAGCATTAAGGGGGTAGAGCAAGGACAGCTTGGTGTCAGTAGGCCGTGTCTTAGTAGGGCATCATGTTGTTCAGCATTGAGGGGATAGAGCAAGGACAGCATGGTGTAAGTTGGTTGTGTCTTAGTAGGGCATCATGTTGCACAGCATTGAGGGGATAGAGCAAGGACAGCTTGGTGTCAGTTGGTTGTGTCTTAGTAGGGCATCATGTTGTTCAGCATTGAGGGGATAGAGCAACGACAGCTTGGTGTCAGTAGGCTGTGTCTTAGTAGGGCATCCTGTTGTTCAGGATTGAGGGGATAGAGCAACGACAGCTTGGTGTCAGTAGGATGTGTCTTAGTAGGGCATCCTGTTGTTCAGCATTGAGGGGATAGAGCAAGGACAGCTTGGTGTCAGTTGGTTGTGTCTTAGTAGAGTATCCTGTTGTTCACCATTGAGGGGATAGAGCAAGGACAGCTTGGTGTCAGTAGGCCTTGTCTTAGTAGGGTATCCTGTTGTTCAGCATTGAGGGGATAGAGCAAGGACAGCTTGGTGTCAGTTGGTTGTGTCTTAGTAGGGTATACTGTTGTTCAGCATTGAGGGGATAAAGCAACGACAGCTTGGTGTAAGTAGGCTGTGTCTTAGTAGGGTATCATGTTGTTCAGCATTGAGGGGATAGAGCAAGGACAACTTGGTGTCAGTAGGCTGTGTCTTAGAAGGGTATCCTCTTGTTAAGCATTGAGGGGATAGAGCAAGGACAGCTTGGTGTCGGTAGGCTGTGTCTTAGTAGGGCATCACGTTGTTCAGCATTGAGGGGATAGAGCAAGGACAGCTTGGTGTCAGTTGGTTGTGTCTTAGTAGGGTATCCTGTTGTTCACCATTGAGGGGATAGAGCAATGTCGGCTTGGTGTCAGTAGGCTTTGTCTTAGTTGGGTATCCATTTGTTTAGCATTGAGGGGATAGAGCAAGGAGAACTTGGTGTCAGTAGGCTGTGTCTTAGTAGGGTATCCTGTTGTTCAGCATGGAGGGGACAGAGCAAGGACAGCTTGGTGTCATTAGGCCGTGTGTTAGTAGGGCATCATGCTGTTCAGCATTGAGGGGATAGAGCAAGGACAGCTTGGTGTCAGTTGGTTGTGTCTTAGTAGGGCATCATGTTGTTCAGCATTGAGGGGAAAGATCAACGACAGCTTGGTGTCAGTTGGCTGTGTCTTAGTAGGGTATCATGTTGTTCAGCATTGAGGGGATAGAGCAAGGACAGCTTGGTGTCAGTTGGTTGTGTCTTAGTAGGGTATCATGTTGTTCAGCATTGAGGGGATAAAGCAAGGACAGCTTGGTGTAAGTAGGCTGTGTCTTAGTAGGGCATCATGTTGCTAAGCTTTGAGGGTGTAGAGCAAGGACAACTTGGTGTCAGTAGGCCGTGTCTTAGTAGGGCATCATGTTGTTCAGCATTGAGGGGATAGAGCAAGGACAGCTTAGTGGCAGTAGGCTGTGTCTTAGTAGGGCATCGTGTTGTTCAGCATTGAGGGGATACAGCAAGGACAGCTTGGTTTCAGGTGGTTGTGTCTTAGTAGGGTATCCTGTTGTTCAGCATTGAGGGGATAGAGCAAGGACAGCTTGGTGTCAGTAGGCTGTGTCTTAGTAGGGTATACTGTTGTTCAGGATTGAGGGGATAGAGCAAGGACAGCTTGGTGTCAGTTGGTTGTGTCTTAGTAGGGTATCCTGTTGTTCACCATTGAGGGGATAGAGCAAGGTCGGCTTGGTGTCAGTAGGCTTTCTCTTAGTAGGGTATCCATTTGTTTAGCATTGTGGGGATAGAGGAAGGAGAACTTGGTGTCAGTAGGCTGTGTCTTAGTAGGGTATACTTTTGTTCAGCATTGAGGGGATAGAGCAAGGACAGCTTGGTGTCAGTAGGCTGTGTCTTAGTAGGGTTTCCTGTTGTTCAGCATGGAGGGGATAGAGCAAGGACAGCTTGGTGTCAGTTGGTTGTGTCTTAGTAGGGCATCCTGTTGTTCAGCATTGAGGGGGTAGAGCAAGGACAGCTTGGTGTCAGTAGGCTGTGTCTTAGTAGGATATCCTGTTGTTCAGCATTGAGGGGATAGAGCAAGGGCAGCTTGGTGTCAGTTGGCTGTGTCTTTGTAGGGTATCCTGTTGTTCAGCTAAATGCGATAGAGCAAGGACAGTTTGGTGTTAGTAGGCTGTGTCTATGTAGGGTATACAGTTGTTCAGCATTGAGGGGATAGAGCAAGGACAGCTTGGTGTAAGTAGGCCGTGTCTTAGTAGGGCATCATGTTGCTAAGCTTTGAGGGTGTAGAGCAAGGACAACTTGGTGTCAGTAGGCCGTGTCTTAGTAGGGCATCATGTTGTTCAGGATTGAGGGGATAGAGCAAGGACAGCTTAGTGGCAGTAGGCTGTGTCTTAGTAGGGCATCATGTTGTTCAGCATTGAGGGGATAGAGCAAGGACAGCTTGGTGTCAGGTGGTTGTGTCTTAGTAGGGTATCATGTTGTTCAGCATTGAGGGGATAGAGCAAGGACAACTTGGTGTCAGTAGGCTGTGTCTTAGTAGGGTATACTGTTGTTCAGGATTGAGGGGATAGAGCAAGGACAGCTTGGTGTCAGTTGGTTGTGTCTTAGTAGGCTATCCTGTTGTTCACCATTGAGGGGATAGAGCAAGGTCGGCTTGGTGTCAGTAGGCTTTCTCTTAGTAGGGTATCCATTTGTTTAGCATTGTGGGGATAGAGGAAGGAGAACTTGGTGTCAGTAGGCTGTCTGTTAGTAGGGCATCATGTTGTTCAGCATTGAGGGGATAGAGCAAGGACAGCTTGGTGTAAGTTGGTTGTGTCTTAGTAGGGCATCATGTTGTACATCATTGAGGTGATAGAGCAAGGACAGCTTGGTGTCAGTTGGTTGTGTCTTAGTAGGGCATCATGTTGTTCAGCATTGAGGGGGTAGAGCAACGACAGCTTGGTGTCAGTAGGCCGTGTCTTTAGTAGGGCATCCCGTTGTTCAGCATTGAGGGATAGAGCAAGGGCAGCTTGGTGTCAGTTGGCTGCAGTCTTTGTAGGGTATTATCCCGTTGTTCAGCATCCATGCGATAGAGCGCGACAGCTTGCGTTAGCAGGCCGTGTCTATGTAGGGCATACAGTTGTTCAGCATTGAGGGGATAGAGCAAGGACAGCTTGGTGTAAGTACGCTGTGTCTTAGTAGGGCAATCATGCCGCTGCTTTGAGGGTGCAGAGCAAGGACAACTTGGTGTCAGCACCGATGTCTTAGTAGGGCATCATGTTGTTCAGGATTGAGGATAGAGCAAGACAGCTTAGTGGCAGTAGGCTGTGTCTTAGTAGGAGCATCATGTTGTTCAGCATTGAGGGATAGAGCAAGGACAGCTTGGTGTCAGGTGGTTGTGTCTTAGTAGGGTATCATGTTGTTCAGCATTGAGGGATAGAGCAAGGACAACTTGGTGTCAGTAGAAATGTGTCTTAGTAGGGTATACTGTTGTTCAGATTGAGGGGATAGAGCAGACAGCTTGGTGTCAGTTGGTTGTGTCTTAGTAGGGTATCCTGTTGTTCACCATTGAGGGACAGAGCAAGGTCGGCTTCGGCGTCAGCAGGCTTTCAGTAGGGTATCCATTTGTTTAGCATTGTGGGGATAGAGGAAGGAGAACTTGGGTGTCAGTAGGCTGTCTGTCAGCAGGTGCATCATGTTGTTCAGCATTGAGGATAGAGCAAGTGACAGCTTGGCGTAAAGTTGGTTGTGTCTTAGTAGGGCATCATGTTGTACATCATTGAGGTGATAGAGCAAGGACAGCTTGGTGTCAGTTGGTTGTGTCTTAGTAGGGCATCATGTTGTTCAGCATTGAGGGGTAGAAACAGCGACAGCTGTGCAGTAGGCTGTGTCTCTTAGTAGGGTATCCTGTTGTTCAGCATTGAGGGATAGAGCAAGGGGCAGCTTGGCGTCAGTTGGCTGTGTCTTTGTAGGGTATCCTGTTGTTCAGCATTCATGCGATAGAGCAAGGACAGTTTGGTGTTAGTAGGCTGTGTCTATGTAGGGTATACAGTTGTTCAGCATTGAGGGGATAGAGCAAGGACAGCTTGGTGTCAGTAGGCTGTGTCTTAGTAGGGCATCATGTTCTTCAGCATTGAGGGGATAGAGCAGGGACAGCTTGGTGTCATTAGGCTGTGTCTTAGTGGGGTATCCTGTTGTTCAGCACTGAAGGGATAGAGCAAGGACAGCTTAGTGTCAGTAGGCCTTGTCTTAGCAGGATATCCTGTTGTTCAGCATTGAGGGAGATAGAGAGGCGACAGCTTGGTGTCAGTAGGCGGTGTTCTTAGCAGGGTATCCTGTTGTTAAAGCATTGAGGGGATAGAGGAAGGACAGCCTTTTGTCAGTAGGCTGTGTCTTAGTAGGGTATCATGTTGTTCAGCATTGAGTGATAGAGCAATAGGACAGCTTGGTGTCAGTATGCTGTGTCTTAGTAGGGTATCATGTTGTTCAGCATTGAGGGGATAGAGCAACAGCTTGGACAGCTTGGTGTCATATTGGCTGTGTCTTAGAGCAAGATTGGGCATCATGTTGTTAGCATTGAGGGGATAGAGCAGAGAAGGAGGAGCTTGGTGTCAGTTGGTTGTCTTAGTAGGGCATCATGTTGTTCAGCATTGAGGTGATAGAGCATACTGGACACCTTGCCGTCCTTGGTCTATCCCCTCAAAGCTGAACAACAGGAAACCCTACTAAGACACAGCCAACTGACACCAAGGTGTCCTTCCTCTATCCCCTCAATGCTGAACAACAGGATACCCTACTAAGACACAGTCTACTGACACCAAGATGTCCTTTCTCTATCCCCTCAATGCTGAACAACAGGATACCCCCCTAAGACACAGCCTACTGACACCAAGCTGTCCTTGCTCTATCCCCTCAGTGCTGAACAACAGGATACCCTACTAAGACACAGCCTACTGACACCAAACTGTCCTTGCTCTATTGCCTCAATGCTGAACAACAGGATACCCTACTAAGACACAGCCTACTGACACCAAGCTGCCATTGCTCTATCCCCTCAATGCTGAACAATAGGATACCCTACTAAGACACAGCCTACTGACACCAAGCTGCCCTTGCTCTATCCCCTGAATGCTGAACAACAGGATACCCTACTAAGACACAGCCTACTGACACCAAGCTGTCCTTGCTCTATCCCCTCAATGCTGAACAACAGGATACCCTACTAAGACAAGGCCTACTGACACCAAGCTCTCCTTGCTCTATCCCGTCAATGGTGAACAACAGGATACCCTACTAAGACACAGCCTACTGACACCAAACTGTCCTTGCTCTATCCCCTCAATGCTGAACAACAGGATACCCTACTAAGACACAGCCTACTGACACCACGCTGTCCTTGCTCTATCCCCTCAATGCTGAACAACAGGATACCATACTAAGACAAGGCCTACTGACACCAAGCTGTCCTTGCTCTATCCCCTCAATGCTGAACAACAGGATACCCTACTAAGACACAGCCTACTGACACCAAGCTGTCCTTGCTCTACCCCTCAATGCTGAAAACATGATGCCCTACTAAGACACAGCCTACTGACACCAAGCTGTCCTTGCTCTATCCCCTCAATGCTGAACAACATGATACCCTACTAAGACACAGCCTACTGACACCAAGCTGTCCTTGCTCTATCCCCTCAATGCTGAACAACAGGAGACCCTACTAAGACACAGCATACTGACACCAAGCTGTCCTTCCTCTATCCCCTCAATGCTGAACAACATGATGCCCTACTAAGACACAGCCTACTGACACCAAGCTGTCCTTCCTCTATCCCCTCAATGCTGAACAACAGGATACCCTACTAAGACACAACCAACTGACACCAAGCTGTCCTTGCTCTATCCCCTCAATGCTGAACAACATGATGCCCTACTAAGACACAGCCTACTGACACCAAGCTGTCCTTGCTCTATCCCCTCAATGCTGAACAACATGATACCCTACTAAGACACAGCCTACTGACACCAAGCTGTCCTTGCTCTATCCCCTCAATGCTGAACAACAGGATACCCTACTAAGACACAGCATACTGACACCAAGCTGTCCTTTCTCTATCCTCTCAATACTGAACAGGGAGGGTAACAACAAAGTATGATGCAGCCAGTGCATCACATCACTGACTTCGCTTGCATATAGAAGCTCTGTCCACGAGTACCTGGAGGAAGTCACAGAAGAGAACGTTCTGAGCTGATGATGTGTGTTTAATGATGTGGAATGCATTTCTGGTGATGCACATTTCTATGATCAGTTTTCAAACACTATCCAATCTGATCAAAACATCTGTTCTGATCTGTTATGGTGTAACTTATATTTTACTGATGCTGGGATGCATACTACATATGAGACTACATAAAGTTGAATTCCAGAATTTGAGAATCGTCACACGCATACATTGTATCATGTCTGTCTACATACAATCCCCGTAGATAACCAAAGCCTCCATAGTCTCTGACAAACTCCCCCGACTCTGTCAGCTGTATCACCTTGCCAGTGTTCCTATCTACAAGCAGGATGTCTCCTGTGCTGGTAGTTGTGATACCACAAGGGAAGGTGAGTGCTCTGTCTCCGGTGGGGGCGTATCTCCACACAACATCCCCCTCTGACGTCAGACATGTCACAGGCCTCTTCCTCCAGTCAGACACAAGTATGTTGCCCTTGTTGTTGACACACATGTAGAAGGGACGGGGAAACAGTGAGTTGCCATTGTATGTAGTGACTGACCTCAACACGTGTCCAGCCATGTCCAGGATATCAACACATCCACAAGCACCTGCTGCTAGAGATGATGGATTCAGAACAGCCAGACTGTAGTATCCGGTACGTGTTGTGATGGTTGAGAGCAGCACCAGGTCAGGGGTCACTTCTATTGTTACAATCTGAAGGGAGTCTGGGACACCAACCATCACCTGCTTCTCATTCAACTGTGTTATCCCGCTTGGAGAGTTATCCAGGGTAAGTTTACTCTGGCATGAATGATTATTTCTTGTGAAGAAAGATTTCACACACGTATTTTTGATGTCCGTAACAATACATGTCTGTACACCATCTACAACCAGAACTGTCACATTAAATTGAAGAGGGTCCTTCTCATTACCCGACACCCTCCCATCTATCCTGTCAACCAGCACTGGGATTGGCAGATATTGCTCTCGATCCCGGTATGTGACGTCAATCTTCCCCAACTGTAGGTTATCTAGGGCCTTTAGGACATTGCCAGTGTCTGGTGTAAACCTGATGTCATCTATTCTTAGGGTGTCTGCTGCCTCTGTATCCCTGACATCCTCCATCTCTACAGCTCCAGACTCCCAAGCCTGATACGCGTCATACAGGTCCATCTCACATTCCGATACCAAGGCCTGGTCGATGAACTCACAATGCTGTCTGTACATCTGCATCTCGATCTCTTCAAGTTTAATATCTGCCTTAAGTTGCTGTGTTTGTTTGTCTGTAATATCCTTGACTTCATTCATCAGCTGTATTTCTTTCTGTTTGATGTTGGCGATGACTCTCTCAACAGCAGATTTGATGTGACCTTCTACAGCTACTTTAGTTTTCTCTATTCCTCTAATTTTCTTGTGTGTTTTTTTAACCAGCGTTTGTTTTCTATTCATTTTCTTTGATAATACTTTCACGTTCTTTCTCAAATGGTACTTCATGGTTGGCATCAATGACTCCATGGTAACGACAGACTCACATTTCCTGTGGTAAATTACGCAGCATGTCTGACATGCGGCTTTGTGACAGTCCTTACAGACGAACTTTATAACCTCACCCTTGTGTTCCGGACATACAACCTTGCGTCTTCTCTTGACCTTCATCTCTCCTGAAAGGTCACACATTTCATGGTCATGTGATGCTGGACTTGCACGATGCATCTTGACACATCTCTTGCAGAGGAACACTTCACACTCAGCACACCTTAAGGTTCCTGGAGTTGTCTCCCCTAACTTCTCACACACCGAGCAAAACGAACCAGTATCTGAAAGTGGACACATCTATGGTAATTTAACATTTCACAATGATATATTCATAAGCTTGTACAATCGACTTTGCTTTCAGATGTGGAAAGGGTTTTGTCGCTTTTCTTGAAGATTGAGATATCCAGGCAAAATCATGACTATTTTAAGGCATAAAAAGAGTGGTACCCTGAAGATCCCCTGATACCAGATACCCTGAAGATATTCCTTACATGTTGTGCCATTTGTAGACTATTTTAGACAAATTACATGTATATATATATTTTCAAGGGCTTTGTGGGCTTTATCATACAATTCACACAAGTGACTGATAATAATCAGTATGTCAATCGACATTTGCAAAGGTTGTCGCACCTGCAGTACTTGTAGAAGGTTCCTGTGTGTCAATCAGCCCCTGTATAATGATGCTGGCTTTGATCTGCCCCGCCCACTCCTCCACCGGCCTGCTGGGGTTGGGGACCTTGGTGTCTTGTCGACAGCAGGGACAGGGGATGGTCTTGGACTGT
This sequence comes from Haliotis rubra, assembly GCF_003918875.1. Classification (NCBI taxonomy): domain Eukaryota; kingdom Metazoa; phylum Mollusca; class Gastropoda; order Lepetellida; family Haliotidae; genus Haliotis; species Haliotis rubra. The sequence continues at coordinate 1,160,948 of NW_025766986.1, read as the reverse complement.
ACTGCATCTGGCCTGGTCTGGACGTATGAGGTGACACATTTCCTGCAGAATGTGTGATCACACCTCAGTGTACACGGGTATGTGTACTGTTCCTGGCAGATCACACAGGTCAGGAATTCCATCACTTTCTCCTTCTGTGACGTCGCCATCTGCAAAACAAGAATCACACCCGGGTTACAATGATGGACAGCCAGGTCACGAACTGCCCACTACTAAGTCGCTCTTGTGAAATGTGGGGGATACTGGGATAGCCTCTCAGGGTTCAATGGTATTATTCTCTATAAAACTGTCTTGATTATTCAAATTGATTATGCCTTAAATCTGAATAGGTGTTATCGGTGATCTGAATGTATACGAATTATTCACACGATGAGACTGTCTTCTGTCTCCTGGATGCTTTGAAATATGCAACCCACCTGTCTACCTGTCTCTTCCGCGTACCACACAAGGGAGGTAACTGAGACAACGCGACTAAACGTGATTTCTAAACTACCTGAGCAGATGACGAAGTAGGTTTCTGGATCGAATCTAGGATGAATACTATAATTAAGTGAGATATCGACACAATCCACTATTCGTACGCTGTTGTTTTATAAACACATTTTAGTGTTAAGGAGGAGTTCCTTATCTGTGTTTCTGGTGTATAACATTTCGTGTCTTGTCGTTCAACATAAACCAGAAAGAAGTAGCTGCTGCCCAAACTCTCACGCACGCATGCCCTCATTTACTTCGGGTATCAATGGAAACAACATAACTTGTCCACTTGTTTACAGATAATGTATAAAACATTTAGTGCAAAACATATTGCTTATAAATCTATTAAGATCCTCAACTATCGTAGTTGAATGTGTTAATGAGTCCAAGGTATAAAATATACTTGTGGCCTATTCGCCAGGGGGAATATCCGCAGGGGATTAAACATGAAACGTACTGCAGTTGGCCATAAGTGAGTCATCACTAGTGAAATTTCCATAAGCTAACATGTTAATTATCTGTTGCAGGACTATTTTTGATAAATTGAGTAGGAGTCATTTTATTTTGATATTGTGCAAACATCTTTGAAATCACCTTCAGCTACGTGTACATAATTTTCTTTCATCTTTCCGTTGATTAGTTGTCGAATGACATCTGATTAAGTACAACTTAGTTTTAATCTATTCCATAGACAGCAATGTTAAACCTGATTGGTATGTCTAATATATGTTGTTTTAAATAGTTGCAGTTTTCGTAGTAATCATCGGAAAATTGAATGGAAATTATGTTTATGTAGCTGAGATGATTTCCCAGCTGGTAGATATGTATTGAAAGCAATTCGACCGAAACTAACTTTATGAAAAGTATTCTTGCAAGAGTTAATTAACATGCAAGTTTAAGAATTTCACTAATGATGACTCACTTATGATCAGCTTCTGTATCAAACCCGCGACCTTCCACTCTCCGCTCTTCTTGAATAAGAATACAATGAGAAGAGTGTCATGCACTACAAGATCACATGTGCATAATTTGTATATTAGTATGTATATCATTATTGTACCATAAACAAGCACCGCAAGTATAGTTGTGTTATTTTCATGCATTAAGAACATGAGTATTTCACTCATATAAAAGCATTATTGAGCTAAATACCTATAAACAAGATAAATTTTTATTGTAAAATTATAAAATTGTTATTTCCATGCCTCATTTTGGCAAGCAAGTGATATAGTATGCACACTTGGTTGTGTTAAGATAGATTATCCACAGATTATCGACGCAGATTTTTATCGATTGTCAGTCTTTATTCTGTTGTTCTGTTTTTTCCTATTGTAGATAAACTTGACATCAAGTGTTCTAGGGGAAGTGGCCCAGGAGTTCAGAACGTCAACAAAGGTTTGTCAGATTTTCCATAAAATATATATTCATTGCCTATAGTATAGTAAAGTATATTTAAGTTCAAGTGAAGAAATCAGTCAGTTGTTCTATGGCTCACCAGTAAGAATAGACCAATATTCCCTAAACATTCCCTTGAATGAATCGATAATTGTATCATCTTAGAAAAAAGTATCAAAGAATCGATGTATCGATGTAGTGTGGCATCTAGGGCTGGGACGGGCAGGAAAAAATCGAATCGAGTACCCGCATGTACTTACCCGAATCGGAATCGAGTACCCGGAAATGTAAGGAAAACAGCGCTTCTGTCAATTTTCTGAATATTCAATCACGATTTGACAGAGATTATTATAGAAAACTTATAACGGTGGCAATAAGACATTAAAAATGATCTAAGCTATATAATTTACGTCTGTTTGACCAATATAAAGAGTAACACCATTACTTACATTGCTCGCTAAAATAAACTTTTCGTTCCTACTGTTACTGTAACTTGACTACTCACTGCTCATGCGCAGATACATTACAGTCGTTAATGATAACCTCCATTAATTGGACAATACCAATGATGTAAATGTGTGTTATGTCAATAATGAAAAAGTTATTATCTGCCCTTGTCATTACAGAGTTCTCTCCTTTCCGGGTACTCGATTCCTAGAAATAGGATCAGAAAGAGACTCCTGGAGAAGTGGGTCTTCTCCCCTTCCCCTCCCAAACTATAGATTGAATGCTAAGCCGACAAATGCTACGTGTCACAATATAATACACTCTTTAACACATGAATTGGGAATACTCAGAAATGAATAAAAATTTCCAAACGTTGAAATGTCTAAATCAGAAATGATGCCCTACCCCTATTTGTGGGGCTACTGCATGAGTGAGTGAGTGAGTGAGTTTAGTTTTACCCCTCACTCAGGAATATCCCAGCTATATGGCGGCGGTCTGTAAATAATCGAGTCTGGACCAGACAATCCAGTGATCAACAGCATGAGCATCGATCTGCGCAATTGGGAACCGATGACATGTGTCAACCAAGTCAGCGAAACTGACCACCCGATCCCGTTAGTCGCCTTTTACGACAAGCATAGTCGCCTTTTATGGCAAGCACATGGGTTGCTGAAGACCTATTCTACCCCGGATCTTCACGGGTCGCTGCTGCATGAGACACATGCACCCTATCAGACTGTGTTTTGGTGTTAAGTTCTACAGACATCAATCATGACAGGATATATATCATCAACAATTATCTTGATCAAGCACTTAATATCATGCATGTATCCCTTACTATTTTTGAGAGTACATGTTATCGTATGACAGGATGTGGATACCGCAGAACTATCATAGAGATGAGGCGAAATGGGGTTTAACGTCGTGCTTGAGAATATTTCGCTCATATGACTACGTGCATGCATGTGTATGTGCGGCTGCTTGTACTAGCCCAGACTTAAGCTGGTTTTATAGTGCTAGCCCACTGAGATACCATAGTGAAGCATGAATACCCCACTCAGACACATTATACTGATTCCGAGCCGACCAGTCCTTGTTGTACCCATTAATGCCGAGCGCCAGGCAGGGACCAACAAGTACCATATTTTAACGTCTTTTGGTATGACGCTGTCGGGGATCGAACCCACAACCTTCCGCTCTCCGGGCGGACGCTCTAACCACTACACCACGGAGGCGGTTTCTATCACAGAGACCAAAACCATTCAATCCAATGTGGCTCATATCCTTCAATCCAGATGTGAAGATCAACATCACTGACAGGAGTCGGAATCAGGAGACCTTTTAAATGAGCCGGAAGGTGTCTGGGCTTCTCAGTTCCCAGTTTCAGCAACCCGTGAAGATCCGGGTTAGAATTGGTCTTCAGTAACCCATGCTTGTCGCAAGAGGCAACCAACGGGACTGGGTGGTCAGACTCGCTGATTTGGTTAACACATGTCATCGTATCCCAATTGTGTAAATCTGTGCTCTTGCTGTTGATCACTGGTTTGTCTGGTCCAGACTTGATTATTTATAGACCACCGCCATATAGTTGGAATATTGCTGAGTGTGGGGTAAAACTAAACTCACTCACTCACTCACTCACTACACAGGAGGCTGGTAGGATCACCAAGGGAGGCTATCTGGTCGTGACCTCGGATGCTACAAGGAAACAGATGTTGAACCAGGCGGACTGCATGGAGAAAATACGCACAGTCATCTTCGGGGCAGGTGAACTTCCTCGTGAGCTCACAGAGCAGGAGAAGACTGTGAGAGACACAAGGTATTAAATCAGTTTATTGAACTCACATTTTAAGTTAAATATCTTCAGTAACCCATGCCTGTCGTAAGAGACGACTATTGGGTGGTCTGGGATGCTGACTTGGCTGACACATGTCATCGTATCCCAACTGCGTAGATTGATGCTCATACTGTTGATCACTGGATTGTCTGGTCCAGAACTGATTATTTACAGACAACTGCCATATAGCTAGAATATTGCTGAGTGTGGCATTAAACAACAACCAACCTTAGAATGTACTTGTACATTATAAACAATACGGAAGCAAAACGCCCATTTGACCATTTTTTGGCAATGTGAGTAGATGTGTCTAGCTGACATGCAGTCAGAATTTGTGAAGAAAGTCTGCTTTGTTGTGTGATGGTTTCTACATCAAGATTGGAAAAATTATTATTATTCAGCCAAAATATTCCATGTAAATTCCAGGTTGGAACTGGCTATGAAGGAGATGTCAATATTGATCTTGTGGCGGGGTTGTTGGCTTGATCGACTGTCATTGTGATGGTATCTTGTGTTGCTCATAACATCAATCACTAGTTTGTCGGATCCAGTCCCTGTTATGTGCAGGTGTTTGTGACCTGCAAAATTGCCATGTGTCGTGTTAAACATGAAACGAATAATGGGAAGTTTTGTTTACGAAACTGTGCCCAGTAACCTGTGTTCAAAATGTTACACAAATGTATCGTTTGACTTGTTGTGTCATAACAGGACATCATGAGACATTTGTTATAATATCAACCACTGGTTTGTTTGGTCCCGCCTAGCTTCTCAATAGAAATCCATGAAATGGACGGAGTAACATAATCGTGTAAATGAAATCAAGTGATCATTTATGATACATTATGTTTAAAGTGGTACTCAGAAATAATCAAGTGTGGTGGGCGAGCTGGCCAAGGCACCAGGCTAGTGATCCAGCGAGGTTGAGGTGCCGGGATTGAGCCCACCTGTGACCAGGTGTAAAACCCTTGGAGTCAGCTTTCTGTGCAGACTCTTTCAGTGTTGTCACAACCCCTAGTGTATAGTACACAACCCTGTGCACTTATAAGAACCCACGAATCCGTTGGTATATGACCAGATGGTGGCCACAGGAATACGTGCAAACACCTAGTTGCGGGTACAACAACGTGCAGTGAACTTGGACAAAGTACTGTGACTGTGTCCCAGTCCACCCAGCTGTCAGTGGGTACCTCGTTAGGATGGGAAAGCCACAATAACTTGGTGCTCTAGTGGCAGCAAGAGTTGTATGTTCCCGGGGAGTTGAGATTGATAATACGATTGACAGAGATTGATTGAGATTGACATCCAATGTTCGAGGGGAAAAATACCAGAGCCTTGAGCATGCACTAGTTGCGTGGATATGTGCGCTATATAAATATCCTATAATAATAATGATAATAAAAAGATGGTGACTTGTAAGTAACCAAGTCGGGACCAAGTCCCGGTAGTGATATTGTGAGCACCAATCCACAAAGCCACTCAGATGGACCACCTAATCCAGCTGGCCACCCATGATGACCAGCATTGGCTGTTGGGGGCATGTTCCATCTAACCATGAAATACGCAGGACCCAAGCAGTTACTGATCGCTCCAGCATTGAACATCTTGAAAGAATGAACAATAAGTTAGAATCTGTAACTGAATCATGTCTGCAACTTAATTTTTGACAGACTACTGGGAAAAATGTGGATTTATGATTGTTGTGTATTTCAGTATTTTATTCAAGCCTATGTGAGGCGGTGGGGTAATTTATAAAATTAAACGAGACTTACCTGTAAGTTGAAGTTTGATAATAATTCCACCGACCTATGGAGTACTGAGGGATCACATGAGATGTGCGCATGCTCAATTGCTTCAGTTTTTAAAGTAAAATATGATTTTAACCAATAATCCCAGGGATGGGAAGGAGATGGATTCCTCAGTATCCTCAGTAGGTCGGTGGAATTATTATCAAACTTCAACTTACAGGTAAGTCTCGCTTAATTTTATAATTCCACCTCCTATTCCGTACTCGAATCCCATGAGATGTTTAGAGAAAATCATATTTCCAACATAATCCACAACAAAACACAAGATCACTGCTGTCCAAAATGTACTAGGTCAACATGGCACTACTAAAACATATGATCACAACACTGACTGATCAATTGAAAAAGACAAATAAACAACCCATGTTGTCATTATGCAATGAATCAAACAAGGTAATAAGTGTTTCTGTGGTGAGACTTAACCTTAAGGGTTATCATTCTGAGCCATTAACAATAAAGTCTCTCCGAATTGTCCATTGTCAGATATAGGCTTATCATAGAACTGCCTGAACACACATTGGTTACTCCAACCAGCAGTCCTCAAAATAGTGGCGAGTGGCACATTGGCAGCTGCAGCTGCTTTGTTGAGGCTGATCTCACACTGTGAGGCTTAAACATTGCCAGGTTTATTCCTGCAGCAGCAAGAACACCTCGAATCCATCGGAAATAGTGTCTTTGCTCACTCGTTGTGTGAGGCTTTTGTACTGCAATAAACAAAGCAGTTTCATCTCCTCTGAGGTCTTTAGTCACATGAACATAGTCTTTGAGCAACTTAACAACACATAATCTATTGTCTGAAAATCCAGGGATGGTTATCTCCCCTTGATGGTGTCCAGGTCTTGTTTGCTTTAATAAATCTCCAAATCTAATCCTAATACTATTGTCTACAATATCTACATTTCTACAGTCTATCAAATGGAGGGATTGAACACGCGTTGTCCTGACAATAATAACAGTAACATAGCCAACTTAGTAGTAAGCTCTTTCAAATCTGAGTCAGATTGTGCTTTAAGATATTGCAAAACAACAGATACATTCCATGTGACGTTATATTTGGGGAAGCTAGGCCTTAAATTGAATACACCCTTCATAAATCGTATGACAAGGTGATGCTGTCCAAATTGCACATTATCTACTTTTACTACAGATGATAACGCAGACCGTGCTGAATTTATAGCAGAATAGCTCAGTCCTTTCTGATAAAGAAGCTGCAAAAACTCAGACCATCATTTAAAGATGGTGAAATGGAATTAATACCCTTTCACAACAAAATTGCATCCATCTTCGCAGATATGTCCTATACTGTTTCTTGGTGGTACTTTTCCATGAATGCAAGATGATGTCTGCAGCAGAGCCCTGAATTCCTTGACCTTGCAGGACTTCCCCGGACAAGCGGAAGGCCAGCCAGTTTCAACTTGCCTTGTTGAAGTAGTGGGTGTACTTTCAGTGGTAGATGGCCGAGTGTCAGGAGGTGCTTGGACTTGGGCAGCAATCGAGACAGTCGACTGACAATTCTAGGGCGAATTGAACCAGCTCTGTGTTGACCATAGAGGTGCTATCATGAGAGCTTCTGCTGCCTCCATCTTGATTTTCTGAGCTACTCGTCCAATCACACTGAATGGACAGAAAACATAATTATAACAGGTTGCCCATGACAATGTGAAAGCATCTATTGCTTCTGCCCCTGGATCTGGGGACCATGATACATATCTCTCCACCTGATTATTTAGCCTTGATGCAAATAAGTCTCTTTCAGGCATACCAAATACTTTAGCTAATGTCCCAAACACATCAGTATCTAACCTCCATTCAGTATCATCCCTTGTATTCCTAGAAAACCAATCAGCCTCAGAGTTATCAACACCAGGTATGTGTGCTGCACTTAACCAAATGTTCCTCTCCTTACACCATAACCACATCTGCCTCGTAATATCATTACAAGTCTGTTTACATCCACCCATATTATTGGTATAAGCCACTGCTGTGGTATTGTCCAGCATAAGTCTAATATGGGTGTTGCGGAAGGTTTTGCACAGAGATTGGAGTGTAAGCCAGGCGGCATAAATTTCCAAATAATTAATGTGTCTCTCACTTTCCATAGCTGACCACAGCCCACCTGTTTTATCGTTGCCACACACTCCCCCCCAGCCTCTCTTTGAAGCATCAGACTGTACTACAACATCAGGTTGTGGAATGGAAATAGGCTGGGGGCATTTCCCTGTTTGGTCTATCCACCATTGCAGATCTGATTTACATGCCTCATCTATCTGCACAATTGCTTCATAATTGCCATTACACCTTGACAAACTCTTGTTTTTAAAATTCTCAATTCTCTTAAAGAAAATAGGTGCATGTTTCATGCCATATCCACTGGCATTGAGCTGCCCCACTAAAGACGCAAGTTCTCGGATTGACACACTTTCCTTATTCAACACATTCTTGCAACTGTTGCCAATTTTCTCCCCTTTCTCTTTTGTTAAGTTTACAGTCATGGTCTGACTGTTTATAACAAAACCAAGGTAGGTAATCACTTTACTGGGTGTGAGCACTGATTTTTCTGGATGAATGGTGAAACCTAATCTGTCAAGTAATCGAACAGTTTGAATGACATTGTCTGCACAGTGCTTTTTATCTTCCCCAACCAGTATTGAATCATCAATATAAGCACTATTGGAAAAACCCTGCTTCCTCATTGTAGAGAAAACAGGTTTCAAGATTTTTGTAAATGTTCGAGGGGCTGAAGATAGTCCATTAGGCATACATGTGAATTGGTATAGTTGTTGATTCCAGTAGAACCGCAGGTATTTTTGATCACTAGGCCTGATCGGTATTGAAAAATAAGCATCTTTCAGGTCAATTGATGCAAAGTAGCAATCCTGTCGAACAAGATATAAGGCAGATTTGAAAGTATCCATCTTAAAGTGGTGTGAATCCACGATACCATTAAGTGACTGTAAGTTCAGGATAACCCTCAAGGAATTGTCTTTCTTAACCCTTGTGAAAATGTTGGAGATATATTCCCCACGTTCATGGAAACACTCAACAATGATACCCTTGGCTAACATTTCATTGATCTCACAGTCTACTTGGTGCCATTCCTGTTCATTAAACAAGATAGGTTTGGGTACATAATGTTGAACTGGCAACTCAAGGAAGTCAATACTAACTCCTGCCACACTAGATAAAACCCAGTTATCAGATGTCACACTGTACCAATGATGCACAAACTGCTTAGTTTTGCCTGCAGTGAAATTCTGTGGCACATTAGATAGACTGTGTAATAAGTCTCTCACCTCTGCACTATTGTCACTGTCTAGTGTTTCCGCTATTTTCTGAAGTTGTCCTCCCTGGGACGTCGGTTTAAAAAACCACCATGTTGGTTTCCTCTGCCCCTGGAGCTCTTAACCTTGTTGGGGAAACCCTTTCCTGTCCTGATGGGTTGTGTCTGTTGCCTGTAGGGGTCAAACCTCTGATTTCCCCTATACCTGTGGCGACTAGGTTGCCATGATGTGCCTTGGCCAAGTTTGCACCCAAGCTGACTGGCATCAGAAATGTCTTTGATGCGTTTTCCAAGTTCATCCCCGAACAGATATGTTCCTGAATTCTTCCCTGGCATAGCAAAACACAGTTTTTTGTAGGGGCCTTTGAGATCAGTTTTAAACCCTTCTCGTCTCTTGGTATTTAGATCGCCATGAGCCCCTGCAAGGAGTCTTATTGCATCAGTAGCTTTCATGAGTGTGTCTTTAATGTCCACTTCTGATTTTGTGACTATGGCACTCATGAGTGCATCTGTTAACTGGATTAAGGGAATCATGGCTTTCACCATTAACCCCTGGGTCTGTTGGGCCCTCAAGTCTTTAGTCCTCGTAGCCGGTTTGGCCTGTTGCCATATTTCTTCGTTGGCCTTTGGGACCCTCAATGCCTCACAATTCTTAGGTCTCTTGTACCTCCCCATCACCTCTTTCAATTTTCCCATGTGCGGGCTCTTAGTCATACCCTCATTCACTGATTTGGCCAGGTCCTCTCTCAACGATTCCGAAGTATCGTCGTCTTCTCCAAAGAACTCATGAAAATCAGCCATAAGAGTTATGATATTGTCGTCCTCGGGGTTTCCTTTTGTTTCGCACAGGTTTGACTGAAGGGAATCAAAACAATCCGACTCAGAATCGTCTCCAACAAGTCCTTCGTCGTCACTGTATACATCATGGGCGCCGCCATGTTGGTTATCCCCGGAAGTTGCATTCGCCCCACTTCGGGAATCTCCGGTGCCATCTCCACTCACCGAAGTTGAAGCCACGACCTGTGAACTTCGGGTCTGCTCGGTACCACCCGAAACCCCTTGCTGAGAAATAACTTTCCCAAAGTTAGAAATAGCCGATCCAATGATTTTCTCCATAGAAGCACACTGAGCTCTTTGACTGGCCATCATGAATTCCATACAGTGTTCCCATGAGAAAGACGGCTGTCTATCAGTCTGATGGTCCACGGCATCTGTGGCTTCAACCCTGTCACTGACCTTCGACCCCTGAGGTTGTCCAGTCCCCGAGGGACTAGAAAGTTGTGCACAGTTTGACATACCTAGATCAGGAGTGGTTGGGTTGATCAAAGTTCCTCTGATATTGTCCACAATCTCAAAAATACTCTGTCGAGAAGTATTTTCCAAGTCAGTGCTTGGTCCCTTGTCTGACCCCCAGGGGAGCCGCCATGACAGGGATGACCACGACCAGGGGCCGTCTCGGTCAAAAACCAAAAGAGTCAATTTTTACCACGGACACTGCGTGTCTACCCCAAAAGACTCGAGATTAATCACCACTGGGACTACACTCGTAGTTCCCGCAATTCTTCTTCCAAACAAACCTCTTCTCAAGCGCTGAGAGATAAAATATGAGAGCGATGTAAATTCTTCTGAACTAAAGCAAAAAACGCGAGCGTACTGAAGCAATTGCGCATGCGCACATCTCATGGGATTCCGAAGTACGGAATAGGGAGGTGGAATTAGTGGTTAAAGTGTTCGCTTGTCACACTGAAGACCCGGGTTCGATTACCCACATGGGTACAATGTTGAAGTTCATTTCTGGTGTCTCCTGCCATGATGTTACTGGAATATTGCTAAAAGCGGCATAAAACTACACTCATTCAAGCCTATGTGGTTAATGAAGTGGGCATTTTGACCTGTGCTTGTTTCAGGATGGCTAAGGCAAAGCAGGCAATGCTGAAGGACAAAAGACACCACTCCCTCAAGAAACAACATCGCCAGACTCCAAATGTTGGTGGTTCATGACAACAGAAGACATGAGCATCATAGTGTGTGTGTGTGAGAGAGATTGTGTAGTCCATCGTGTGATGGAGATGATGAACAAGTGATTGTTGACCACCTGAAGGAGTTTTGATTCTGTCATTCAGACTTTGTGTACCATCAGATGTATGGATCTGTGTCATGATGACTCAATCCGATTGTAGCCCTATTAATTAAACAAAAACATGTACCTGCCGTGTCGGAAACAATGTGATTCCAAGCCAATATATGCCAAATAAATATGTGTACTTTACCAAAACAGCAGTGTTTGGACTCAGGTTTTCTAAAGTGATACAGGTTATGTACAAGTACTGTATGCTGCAATAAGACTGGTAGAGATTACCAGAACAATTTACACAACAGTTAAAATCCCATTACAATAAACTCAAAAATCATTTAGAATCTACAATATTTCTATTATAGCACATTTCTTGACATTGTTGGTATATAGAAACTGTTAATCCCACGCAAACAATACAAAACTATATTGCTGAAAAATGTAATAAAAATATATAAAAAATATATGCCTTCCAACATTTACATGATCCTTGGTACAGTTATTCTGATTGTTGTCAACAAAGTATAACTGTGATCTTTTTGGTCTTCTACTTATATTTGGTTAAAGGTCACATGCAACCAAAAAATCAAACATAATTAAAACACAATTATCGCTTATTCATCAAAAATAATATACATTGCTGGTTATGAAAAAACATAAACACAAAATTATAAGCCTACAATCGCAAAACAAAAGTGCAATATTTTGTACTTGGGTGTACTTCCCAAGAAACAAAGCAGCCGGATACCGAACCCAGTCAGAGCGGGTGGGTGTGCACTCAAGTGTAACGGCTGGTTCATTTGCAGATGCCACCGTCACGGCTCATTGTGTGTGTATATATACAGATGTTGGGTTTTGTAAATACATGCTCATTTTTTGTGTATAACATTTTGCAATCAACAGATATCATAACATGTCATGTGTACAAGTATCACACCTGCCTGTCTGTGTAATTACATAATGTCACAGAGACCGAACTCGGGCCATAAATCAATGCGTTTTGTTTATGGTGTATAGCCTGATAGGTGTTAATTTCAAATTGCATGTGGTCAGTGATTGAAATTGTGTATTGAATTGAATATTGTCATTAGCAGACGGGCAGGCAGACACATAGGTGCCAATAAAACAGACATTGAGTTTTCTCTCTGACAACGACATATCTATATCACAGTTAGAAATTCTATCAACGCTAAATAATGACATTGCTTTTAAGTATCGAACTGAGAAAGTGACTTGGTAAGAAGAACGTGTGGTGAAATAGACAAATGAAATTATATAAACAGTTAAATCGGTAATCTACTGTAATAACATATAAAAAGCTCGCGCCTGTGAAATATCAACAAAACATTAGAAAAATAGTTAACACCAAAGCCTTCACCGAATATTCACCGGACAACCCGCTTTCAAGCTCCGCGAACCTATTTCACTGCGCATGTGCTATGAGCGCAAATTCTGTGTTACTTCTGATAATTTAATTAAATATCATCACAACATAAGCTGACCATGTCTAGACTAAGGATTCACAAAATTGTTGAATGAATAACATTAATTCACTACTGACACAAAGACCGCAAAACACCGAGTAATACTATATATAAATACAAAATAGTAAGCTGATCACAAGAATACATACTTTCTGGAGTTCTGAAACAGCAGTGTAAACATGACTCAACATGACTTGCTGGGGAATGTGGCCTTTGATTGATTATAATGACATACCTGAAGGAATAAGTAATGAACAGCAGATCAGGTCCCTGTCACCTATTTATTTGATTCCCCCAACATGGCAGCAACGGGAATCACTATGATTAAATTTGTTCATCAAGTAGTTGCCACTTGATAATTATATTTTCAACCATCTTTCAATTGACATCATTAGATTGGTTCAATATTTGAAAATTGCGGGGACCTGACTTCTAGTGAATTTGTTTATGAAACACCAGAGAAAATACAGGTAGTTTGACCGGGCTAACATTCCAATTTCAGGAAATGACTTTTGCAGTGTATGCTGGAAACAGGCGGGTTCATATACTGCAAGGGAGACAAGAGATACTTGTAACTCCTGTACACTTTCATATATAAACATAAAATTCATACGAAAAAATATGTTATGTTATGACAGGCTACATTTATGATAGTTATCAACAACTGACAATATGTTTCCCTCTAAAATAGAATATACCTGACTTCCCACACTAACCTTTTGATCTGTGATCTGTCAAGTTTTGATGTGACATGTTACATTTCAGATTACATCCACATTACACATACAGATTCTAGTACATTTTCAGGTTGAATACTATCCGGGAATACCCACACTCTCAGAGTCCTAATCACCAGCACACAAAGTCAGCCATCTAACCCACTCATCCAGCCCTTTCTGAAAGATATTCATAAAACTGATATAACCGTTACAGACCCAATTAGCTTAATGTCAAACTGTATCCTTCGTTCTCGTTTCCAGTTCAGCTCTTTGTAAAATGATGTAAACATTAAAGGTCATTCATTACATTGTGACTGTTTCTTTACTTTCAATATGTGCAATTCCTGAATTTAACCCTGGGGTTAATTATAGTTTCATAATTTGGTAACCAAAGTGGCTAATTTTTCATTATCAAGCTCGGGGTTTAACTGCGGGAATTTCAAACTAGTTTGATATCCCAGCTGTTCGAAATAAAATTCCTCATCAAAGTATTCATCCATTCATATGTTCTTTAGAATCATCTGTTTCTGAAAATCCCACACTCCATCTTCGATCTGTGGCCAGTGTGTATCTTTGGCAAGGGCCAAGGTATGTCACCCCTATACTACTCACTGCCCGCCTGGACACCCGACCTGGGGGAGGGGCAAGCAAACCTACCATTCTACGTTTCCTAATAAAGTGGACGTTCTGTGAATCTGATGAGATACCACATCGCAGTTTACCATGGATACCCTACTAAGACACAGCCTACTGACACCAAGCTACCCTTGCCTTATCATATCAATGCTGAACAACAGGATACCCTACTAAGACACAGCCTACTGACACCAAGCTGTCCTTGCCTTATCATATCAATGCTGAACAGGTAGGGCAACAACAAGTACCACATTTAGAATGATGCATCTAGTCAGTGACTTCATTCGCTGGTAGAGGCTCTGTCCACGAGTACCTGGAGGGAGTCACTGACGAGAACGTTCTATTGTGTTATGGAACTTATTTCTATGATCAGTTATCAAATCCAAACAGTATCCAATCTGATCAAAATATCTATATCGCTACTGATATGTTATAGTGTAACTCATATTTTACTGATGCTGGGATGTATGACTACATGAAGAGGAATTCCAGGATTTGAGTTAGGCTACACACGTACATTGAGTCATGACTGTCTACATACAGTCCCTGTGGAATACCACAGATGTCTCGATATTCTCTGACAAACTCCCCCGACTCTGTCAGCTGTATCACCCTGGCAGTGTCTAGATGCAGGATGTCTCCTGTCGTGGTAGTTGTGATACCACGAGGGATGCTGAGTGCTCTGTCTCCGGTAGGGGCGTATCTCCACACAACACCCCACTCGGACGTCAGACATGTCACAGACGTCTTCCCACAGTCAGACACGAGTATGTTGCCCTTGTTGTTGACACACATGTAGATGGGGCGGGCAAACAGTGAGTCGCCATTGTGTGTAGTGACTGACCTGAACACGTGTCCAGCCATGTCCAGGATATCAACACATTCCCAAGAACATGCTGCTAGAGATGAAGGATTCAGAACAGCCAAACTGCAGTATCCGGTATGTGTTGTGATGGTAGAGAGCAGCACCAGGTCAGGGGTCACTTCTAATGTTACAATCTGATGGGAGTATGGGACAGCAACTATCACCTGCTTCTCATTCAACAGTGTTATTCCAAATGGAGTGTTATCCAGGGGAAGTTTACTCTGGCATGAATGATTATTTCTTGTGAAGAAAGATTTCACACACTTGTTATTATAGTCCGTAACAACACATGTCTGTACACCATCTACAACCAGAACTGTCACATCAAATAGAAAAGGGTCCTTCTCATCACCCTCCATCCTTCCATCTATCCTGTCAACCAACACTGGAGATGGCAGATATTGCTCCTGATCCTGGTATGTGACGTCAATCTCCCCAAACTGCAGGTTATCTAGGGCCTTTAGGACATTGTCAGTGTCAGGTGTAAACCTGATGTCATCTATTCTCCGGGTGTCTGCTGCCTCTGTATCCCTGACATCCTCCATCTCTACAGCTCCAGACTCCCAGGCCTGATACGCGGCATACAGGTCCATCTCACAGTCCGATACCAGGGCCTGGTCGATGAACTCACAATGATGTCTGTACATCTGCATCTCGATCTCTTCAAGTTTAATATCTGCCTTAAGTTGCTGTGTTTGTTTATCTGTAATATCATTGACTTCATTCATCAGCTGTATTTCTTTCTGTTTGATGTTGGCGATGACTCTCTCAACAGCAGATTTGATGTTACCTTCTAGAGCTACTTTAGTTTTCTCTATTCCTCTAATTTTCTTGTGCGTTTTTCGAATGAACGTTTGTTTTTTGCTTATTTTCTTTATCAGTACATTCGTGCTCTTTCTCAAATGGTACTTCATGGTTGGCATCACTGACTCCATGGTAACGACAGACTCACATTTCCTGTGGTGAAGCACGCAGCATGTCTGACATGCGGCTTTGTGACAGTCTTTACAGACGAACTTTATAACCTCACCCTTGTGTTCCCGACATACAACCTTGCGTCTTCTCTTGACCTTGACCTCTCCTGAAAGGTCACACATTTCATGGTCATGTGATGCTGGACTTGCACGATGCATCTTGACACATCTCTTGCAGAGGAGCACTTCACACTCAGAACACCATACGGTTCCTGGAGTTGTCTCCCCTAAATTCTCACACAGCGAGCAAAAGGAACCAGTATCTGAAAGTGGACACGTCTATGGTAATTTAACAATTCACAATGATATATTCATAAGCTTGTACAATCGACTTAGCTTTCAGATGTGGAAAGGGGTTTTGTTGCTTCTCTTAACGATTGAGATATCCAGGTAAAATCATGACTATTGTAAGGCACAGAGAGCGTGGTACCCTATTTTCAAGGGCTTTGTGGGCTTTATCATACAATTCACACGCGTGGCTGATCATAATCAGTATGTCAATCCATATTTGCTAAGGTTGTCGCACCTGCAGTACTTGTAGAAGGTTCCTGTGTGTCAATCAGCCCCTGTATAATGATGCTGGCTTTGATCTGCCCTGCCCACTCCTCCACCGGCCTCCTGGGGTCGGGGACCTTGGTGTCTTGTCGACAGCAGGGACAGGGGATGGTCTTGGACCGTACAGCATCTGGTCTGGTCTGGACGTATGAGGTGACACATTTCCTGCAGAATGTGTGATCACACCTCAGTGTACACGGGTCTGTGTACTGTTCCTGGCAGATCACACAGGTCAGGAATTCCATCACTTTCTCCTCCCGGTACGACGCCATCTGCAAAACGAGAATCATATCAGAATCACACCCGGGTTACAATGATGGACAGCCAGGTCACGAACTCCTCACTACTAAGTCGCTCTTGTGAAATGTGGGGATACTGGGATAGCCTCTGAGGGTTCAATGGTATTATTTTCTATAAAACTGTCTTGATTATTCAATAAACACTGATAAAGAAAAACTCATTGTTCTGCATGTCTTGGAATAACGACATGTATAAGGTGTTTCAGAACTATAGTTTTAACAAAGTCCTCCATCATTATAGTTGTCATGACAACAAACTCTTGCTGCAAGCTAGTCGTTGTCATACATAGTACCTGGTGTACCATGAATTGCTAGTAATGCATTTTAACTGCGTTTCGCCGTTTGAAATCAACATGTGTTACTTATAAAAATCTAAAATGCCTAAAGTGTCGTGTAATTGGGAATTGTTATCCATCCGGTATCACAAAGTACACGTAAATGTCACACCTCCTCAAAGCAGAGACCATATAATGATCTATTATATGGTCTCTGCTCAAAGTGACAATACGAGGGAGGAAACTGTGAAATTCTTTCACAGGCCGAGCCAACATATATCTTTATAGTTTAAGCTTTAATTGTTGACAAATTTACAAATGAACTTGTTTACCTAAATGCCAGACATTGGTAAAAAACAGGACAATAACAGAAAATGGCATCACTATATTTTAGTTTTAAAACCTCGCGTCCAACAATTTCTACTTTTGGTTTCTCTTCCTTTCAAATTTTGAGTGTAGACAAAACTAAATCAGTATTTTAAACAATATGCCTTAAATCTGAATAGATGCTATCGGTGGTCTGAATGTATACGAATTATTCACACGATGAGACTGTCTTCTGTCTCCTGGGTGCTTTGAAATATGGAACACACCTGTCTACCTGTCTCTTCCGGGTACCACACAAGGGAGGTAACTGAGACAACTCGACTAAACGTGATTTATAAACTACGTGAGCAGATGACGACGTAGGTTTCTGGATCGAATCTAGGATGAATACTATAATTACGTGAGATACCATCTTGTGATGGAGGTGAAGATGGGTAATTATTGTCAGCAGTCTGAGGCAGGAAATGGAGTCTTTCTGATTTTCTGTGTCATCAGATGTGTGAGTGTGTATCGCAATACCATTTGTAGCCATTATGCAGTATTGAGGTCCTGTATAGTGTGTGAGAGAATGTAGTCTATCGTGTGATGGAGGTGAGGACCAGTGATTCTTGTCGGCAGTCTGAGGCAGCTGATGGAGTTTTAAAGGAGTTCTTCTGACTTAGCGTCTCATCAGACGCAGGTGTATATCAAAATACCTGAGCCAGTTTGTAACAACCATACAGTATTGAGGTCCTGCCGATGAATGTCTATTTGTGGACTTGGTTGGGAGAGGGACATCCAAAATAGAATGGAGATCGGCAGCGGTATATTTACTTTTGGAAAATTTGAGCTCAGAAACTGTCACGACTGGTTTTCTAAAATCAACATTGTAAGTGACTAACATTAGCGACCCTGAAGAGAACGTGGAAGCTGGAGGCATGGATCTTGCTTTAATGTTTTACCGTAAAGTTGAATATTGATAGATATTACGGAGATTCGGGGATTTTTTTGTGCTGATGGAATAAAGTTTCTGGACATTCATTGAACAGTTTGGACGAGCCCATTTGTATTTATGCATGAAACTCCAACCCCTGATTAGTTGTTATCGTAGTTGTGTATGACGGCGAAAGCACAGAACCAGTTCTAGACGTGCAGTAGTTGACAACAGCCATGGAAGAATCTCTGCTAAAGGGAGTGTTTCTCGAGAGCAAGGACATAATGTCATGTGACTTTAAACTTCTTACTCTTGTGGCACTGGTGATGTTCAGCTCACGGGTGAACGTATGACGTGACATGTTGTCCGTGATTATTCTCAAACAAATATGATCAGTTTGCACCCAAGACATTAATCGATGTTTAACTATAAATATAGGTAGACATACATGTTGTATAGGGGTTGGAATAGACGAAAAATGACGTCATCATCGAACACCTGGCTGACCTCATTTCACAAGGGTGTCAATGACCTTGTACTGAGTTGACCTTGGATTAAACAACTTTTCCAAGAGGTATTTTTAGACTCAAGTGGGCAATATAAGGCCCCCGAACAGTCCCCATGTCATTCAGACTTCAATGCGATGCTCATTGTACAATACTGTGTGTATTTGTGACTATTTGAGAATAAATCAATTTTGGTTGTCATTGGTTGATGTGGTGTATAAAAGTCCTAACAAAAGGTAGGTGAAGGGAGAGCAGAGTGGCACAGTGGAAGCGCACTGGGCTCATAACCCAGAGGACCGTGGATCGAAACCACGCTCTGCTAACAACATGTTTTTAGAATTAGGGCTAGCAGACATCTATATAAAGGACAGAAACGGTGATTTAGCTTCATTTAGCCGTGGACCCGTGATAGTGACACTTCATCTGAAACCTCTGTGTGAGAGTCAGTATTCATTCTGAACAAGATAATGAACAGACGATACTGGAGACCCTATTTGGACGATCCTAAGAAATGGACCAAATATTACTATTTGCAGGCTAAAGGATATCCCAATCCCTTTACTAACGTGGATGATTATGTGATCTATTATGAGAAACAAGGGGTAAAGATAGACCTAACCCCTTCTACAGAAAAGTTTGCTCTCACGTCTCCAACCCAACAAGTCGTTCAACAGGCCAGAGCACGTATTCAGATGCAGGAGAACGGGGAAACTGAAGCCAAAATAATGACTTCCTCCCAGAGTCGCACAAAGAAACGGAAGACGTGTTTTTAGTTAAAAGCAGCTAGTAGACAGGTTCTTTGCCATTTAGACTCGGACCACCATGCAGTCAGCAACGTGTCCCGTGTGCTATCAGACGTTTTCCAGAAGGGATGCCATGCTTAGACATCTCAGGAATCAACACAAACGAGCAATGCAGCCACCACCACCACCACGAGCACCACCACAACCGCCACCACCACCACCACCACCACGAGCACCACCACAACCGCCACCACCACCACCACCACCACCACCACCACCACCACCACCTATGATGCAACCAGTGCAACCACATGTGGGTGCTTTGGAAGAATGTAGACTGATACACCCCTTCACCATGATTGTCTCAGGGCCCACCTCCTGTGGGAAAACGTACTTAGTGAAACAGATTCTAGAACGCATGAACATTAAACCTTATCCTGAACGTATTATTTGGCTCTACAAACGATGGCAGCCCTTGTATAACACCATTCAAACCCATGTTTATCCCTATGTGGAATTTCATCAAGGCATTCCTTCTGATCTCGAAAAGGATGCGTTTCTGGACCCCCATGTGGTGAATGTGGTGATACTCGACGACTTAATGTCGACAGCGAGCAAAGATCCACGCATTACAGATCTGTTTACGGAAGGAAGTCATCATCGTAATCTCTCAGTGATAGCCTTGAACCAGAATTTGTATTTCAGTAAGGATCCCACACAACGAAGAAACTGCCATTATCTGCTTCTGTTCAACAACCCTATCGATCAACAACCCATCATGACTTTGGCGAGGCAAATGTATCCAGGTAACACAGACCGTTTCATGGAGCCGTTTCAAAGGGCTATCCAGAAACCATATGGTTACTTGTTGGTTGATCTAAAACCCCAAACACCTCCCCATTTGCGACTTTGCCCCAATGCATTCAGCTTAAAGGGAGACAACCAAGCTAGGACCATTCAGTCCGAGTTAGACTTTCGGCGTGAGCAGACGTGTGAAGAAAACCTCCCAACCATGCCATCTTGTGATGACTGTGGACTCATGTTTCAAGACGTGCATGATTTGCAAAAACACAGAAGAAACTGGTGTCCTGTAAAGTCTTCAGTGTGTCCACCGAAATACCCCAAGTTAAAAGGAAGAGGGAGGAAGACGACAACTTCTCTCCTGTGAAGGCACCGCGTACACTGTCAGATTGTGACTATTGCGGTCAAGTGTTTAGCAATAACCACAACTTACAAAGACATTTACACGATAAACAATGTCCTGAAATGGAAAATGATGATGATGATGATGAATCATTAAACGAAGTCGCACAAAACAACAGGAAAAAAAATGGCTGATCTCGAAGAGCAAGGTATAAGACAAATGTATTCACGTACACGTGAGCTGAATAAAGACTTTTTGGATGAGAAACGACAGCTGTACATGAAAAGAGGTTTAAACGAAGACACGATTCAAGCCAAACTGAACAAATACATGTGGAGCACGTTTAAAGAGACGTATGCCTGGTTTATTACTTATCTGTTCCATATGCAGTATGGTCCAAAGACACAAGGAATACTGAAACAAGTAGGAGACACAAATAATCTGTATCATGATGTGTTTTCCAAACTGTACCAATATAAGTCTTGGGTCGAAGGCTTGACCGAAGATGATAATGCAGACATAACATCTGATGAAGAGAGTGAAGGCCATGACGATTAGGAACGGTGATAAGACAACAGATGTAAAGTAAATTTCTGGGAGCGCTCCTATCCCGTAGTTGTACTCGTTTGAAACGGAGCTAATAAAAAAATGAAAATCAGTTTATCTTGTTTTTTTGTGATGTATACCTCGTTGGGAGCCACATTAACTTAGTGCGCCTAGTGGCAGCAAGATGCTCCCCGGGGAGTTGAGAATGGTAATATGGCTGTGATTGACATCCAAGGAAAAAGTTACCAGCCCTTTGAGCATGCATGCGGTATGGACTATAGTGCTATATAAATACCCATATAAAAATAATATACACCTGTGAGTTGTCATTTATGATTACTCTTTCATGCTAACACTATACAATTACACCCCTTTCCTGATGGAATTTTAGAAAGTTGAAAGTTGCATTCCTAAATATGATGTACAAAAACCCCATGACCAGAACGCACATTTCAAAGCTGACACGCCCTAGCTAGCGTTCATTCTAACGAGCATTTTTATTTATGGGTGTTTTACACTCACGAGAAATGTCGTCAGGCTATTACTGTCGACAGAAACCTCCCTCCCTCTGCCACAGCAGTGCCCCCGTGCCTCCCCTACCCCTCCCGCCACAGCATAGTCCCACACACGCAAACGTGGGTCACCAGATCGTCTCTGCTAGCACTGTGAGAGGGAGAGTGTTTTGCACGACACAATCCCAGATATAACATATGTTCTATTTAGGTGGAAGGTGCAATATTAGTCTCATGTGTTTTGGTGGTTGATTCATTCAATACAATCACAAACATATGGGATTTGGGTATAACATCTCAATATCATCCCTGATTCCTAAATTTATCGTATTACAAGGCAGGATACAATGACAATATGGATTGGATATTCAAATATGGAATGTGAATACCGGTAAGTTTGAAATACATTTGAAATTCTATTGAGTTGGGTTGTTTTGGTGATGGTCAAGACAAACTCAAACCATTTTCATGTGGCAATGAACGCTGATTGCATTGAACAAATGTGTTATAAAACCCGTATCATTTCTTTTACACATATGAGTGCACATGTTTGACTAGACTAATGTTTAGTCTCTGAATGTATTATCTTGATAGTAACAAACAAACCTATTTAAATTGACAAGGAGCCCAAGGCAAACCTGGGGGAAATCTAGACTTCATTTAGAGCCTTAGCAGTGCAGGGAGGGCTAGGCTGTAGGCAAAATAATATGGGTCAGACACCGTGAGACAGGCTAATGTTAGACCCACGATTTTGAGTACAACTTGAGGAGGTATCATATTACACCTCGGCTGAGTGAGACGAGGGAAGTGTGTGGAGGCTGCGACTGTTAATTCACCATGCCTCAACGGCGCGCGCTCTGAGATGACAGATTTTCTCCACAGGCCGCAGAAAAGGTTATTGAGTATAGAAAATATAAACATTTTGTAAGAGGACAAAATGATAACTTCAACTGACTGTCAGAGGGTTTTTTTAATAGGTAAAATTGAAACCGGACGAAACTAGTTTGTGGTCAGTGGTCCAGTGAACCCCGATAGTTGTTCTACGCTGATTGGTCTAAATTAATGGCGTGATGTCATGGAGTGATGCTATGATGTGTTTCCCACGGGGCGCGCGGTCATTGACCCCTCGGTCAGGGTGAGTCACACCGGAGTGAGTTGGCTGTATGCTGATTGGTCCAACATAATGGCGTGATGTTATGGTGTGATGCTTTGATGTGACGCCGGATCCCACGGTCCTTGATACCCCTTTGAAATGAGGTCAGCCAGGTGTTCGATGATGACGTCATTTTTCGTCTATTCCAACCCCCTTACAACACATACAACACCAAAAGATATTATTTACCATGCAAAATATGTATTTATTTGATTCATATATTTTGAAATGACAGAATCCTCTGCTTAGTGAAGTGGACTAAAACATCAAGCAACCAGTTTTTGTTTTGGTAAAAAAGGAAAAGAAAAAATGTTACCGTGACACTCGTTCAATAAAAACACACACAATCAAACAGACAAATAAGTGTAAAAGCGATATAAAAGCAATATATATGTTTTGTTTAATGTTTATATCATACGATATACGTATATAGAATGTGCCATACCTGCCTAAAGCAGTCCCGTCTAGAATGTTTGGGCCCATTTTTGCAGGAAGGGGAAATGTATCCCTTTTCTCGAGTGACGGACGGACGGACGGACGGATAGACAGACAGACAAACAGACAGAAAGACGGACAGACAGACAGACGGGTAGATTTATTTCATAAATGTGGCCATGAGGCCAATAGTATAAAATGACAACTTGGATTAAAGTTTTATAGGACACATGGACATGATTTTGTTTACAAACTTTGATAGACGGAGTATGATATTATGCTTCTTAGTATTTAGAAGATGTACAAAGGTTTGTTTATTTGGGTTCATGATATAGATATCTGGTATGTAGTGAGTTCTTTCCGCTGCATATAAAGGACATTTCATTAACACATGATGCTCATCTCCTGGTGCCCTTTTACAATAATCACATACAGTTACACAAATGTCATTGTCTTTAGATCTTCTATACGAAACTATTTTCAGATTGGTGGAGCCGCATCTGAATTTTGTTAAAACTCTGCGCAGATGTAACGAAGAGAGTGCAATCAAATACAATTCTGGAACAATATCAGATTTAAAAGCAAAATACATGTCAAATGATTTTGAGTTTCTTAAATCTTGCGCGCAGATCGATGCTCATGCTGTTGACCACTGGATTGTCTGATCCAGACTCGATTATTTACAGACTGCCGCCATATAGCCGGAATATTGCTGAGTGCGTGGTAAAACTAAACTCACTCACTAACTCTATATCTTGCATCCATTCTTGGTAGTACATGTCTTTACAACGTTGTTTAAAAAGGTTTAAAAACAATTCACAGTTTCCAACATTTTGATATATTTATTCATAAGCAAGCCATGTTGAAATGTCATTGATCGTACTGCCGAAGCCTAGTTAACATCTCCATTATCGTCTAAACGTTTCAACATATCATAGAAACATAGACGTAGCCAGAACGAAACAACTCGTGTCATATACTTTACATAGTACAGAATATATAATTAAGCAACATACGCTTAGAATGTTTAATAACTGCCTGATGCAGTCCCTTACTCTGGTATAGCCCTTTGACTTAACCCGTATAGAATGTTGGCGCTAATATTGCAGGAAGGAAAAATGAATCACTTTTCTTGAGCATGTCACTTCTGAAATCTT
Organism: Haliotis rubra; assembly: GCF_003918875.1. NCBI lineage: Eukaryota > Metazoa > Mollusca > Gastropoda > Lepetellida > Haliotidae > Haliotis > Haliotis rubra. Next base: position 1,136,393 of record NW_025766986.1, on the reverse strand, counting down.
GTTTGATTAAAATAAAATATATTTACAATATCTGAACATCTGAAAGAACTGGTGGACCAAAGAAACATTTTGCATTAAACACCAAACAAGTCACAGCAAGTTGTGCAGGGCTGACATTCCTATATACAGAAATACATACTGGGGTGGATGCATAGGGCGTGTCTCGCTTAAATTCGCCGTTTCTAATCGAGACACGCCCCTATGGGTGGATGCAGGTCACACGCGGGTTCATATACTGTAAGGGAGACAACTCCTGCAGGAGGATATGCTTGTTGGACTTCTTTAACATAAATGCTAAATATAAAATTGGTATAGAAAATTACCGTACTAGGACAGGCCAATACGAATTGACGTAACACGTGTTACATTCCAGATTACACAAGTACAAACTGTAGTATATTTTTCGGGAATACCATACGAGAATCGAGCCTACACCCTCAGAGTCAGGTACCTAATCAACAGCACACAATATCAGCCATCTTACCCACTTATCCTGCCCTTTCTAAATGGTACTGTGTATTCATAACACTACTATAGCCATGACAGACCTTAGTGTTAAACTGTTTCCTTCGTTTTTGTTTTTGGTTCAGTCTTCTTGAATGAAGTAATCATTGAAGTTCATTACAATTAATGTGACCGTTTCCTTCTTTTCAATATGTGCAATTCCTGAATTAAACCCTGGGGTTGATTATGGCTTCATAATTGGACAACCAAAGTGGTTATTTTTCATTATCATGCTCAGCTCTTTGAAATCAAATTCCTCACCATTAAGTATGCATTCATTCATATGTGGACTTCTACGTCATCTGTTTCTAAGAATACCACTTGATTTCGAAGAATATACCTGACTCGACTCCAAACACTCCGTTTTCGATCTGTGGCCAGTGTGTATGTTCCCAAATAAAGAGGTCGTTTTGTGAATCCGATGAGATACCACATCGCCGTACAACAGGATACCCTACTAAGACACAGACTACTGACACCAAGCTGTCCTTGCTCGGTATCTTCCCAAAAGACAGACCGCATAAAACAACACATTTTATTGCTGGTTGCATAAGGCTTACATAAGCTGTACCCTTGATAATAATGGTATGTGCCCAGATAAAAAAGACAACATTAGGTATTAGCTAAATTGCTCTATCCCCTTTGTTTATTCAGCTCATCTAGTTGAGCCGTGCGTCCCCTGTTGCTAATTTTTGCTTGTTATGCATTGTAATTAACATCTTTTAACACCTATGTATGTACCCTCTTGTAGAGGAGCTTACTATCTTTTTCTGTATGTGACTTCCGTCAATGTATCTGTTTTAATAAGGGAGATATAAGCGCTCCAGCCTATATGTATACACCTTATTTTATCAGGGGTTCTGCTAACTACAAAATTGTACAAACTATTGTCTCAATACCCACCTATATTTGTTTGTAGTAGAACTCACACTCTTCTTAAACATGTATACCCCTTAACTGTACATACGCTTACAAGTTAGTTATAGTCGTTTATGTACCCAAGTATTAGCACACTTCTTTGCTGGTCAGAGACTAGATGCAAACTTTCAACTAGCGTCGTGCATTGTCCTCTGCGACGTCCGCGCATTTACTTAGCCAGTTGTCCAACACACTTGGGGAAGTCTGGAATGCTTTGTGCATGTCGATCAACTACCAGTTGTCAATCGCCAAATCGTGGGGCGACCTGAGGACCGAACTTGGGAGCTCAAGACTGGTTTTTGTGATGGTATATCTTGTCCTGGTCTGTTTGTCCTATTGATCACGTGGAGTGTTAAATGTTTATTGACCCGATACTCTCCCTGTAAGTGGAAGTAGTTAGGTCCTTGTTATCCCACGCTCATCAGGTGTCACCAGTCAATATATAGTCCGATCCCTGAGCTAGTCTTTTAAGGCCAGTTTACTTAGCTAGCTACTTAATAGTAGACAAATCATATGGATAACAACTTCTTGATTTATTTTTCACAACGTTTCTGAGCTAGTTCTTGCCCTTCTTCTAGCCCAGAAACGTTGTGAAAAATAAATCAAGATGATATCCATAAGATTTGTCTTGAATCACTACACCAACTTCTAAAATGCCTTTGAAGAATAGCTAGCTACTTGTTGTTCTTAGCGGCGTGTTGTTGTGCTTGAGGTGCAAACCCATTCATGCTTGAGCGGGTACTTAGTTTTAATAAATGGTTGTATCAACAATCTGGTTGTGTATATGCTTACCATTCTGGATCATGTTCTGTCCAGTCTCCCTGGAAGGTAGTTGGCGCCGTGACACCCCTCAATGCTGAACAGGCAGAGTAACAACAAGTACCATATCTCAGTAAGACGCCATCATTACATCAGATCTCTGACTTTACTTACATCAGATCTCTTTTACTCAGATCTCTGACTTATCAGATCTCTGACGTTCTGTCCACGAGAACCTGCAGGAAGTCACCGAAGAGAACGTGCTGAGCTGATGTGTTGTGCTTAATGACATGGAAGGTACTTCTGGTGACTTTACAAACACTATACAATCTAATCGAAAATATCTTTTCTGATCTGTTATAGTGTAGCTCATGTTTTACTGATGCTAGGATGCATGCAGTGATTGTATGACTATATGAATTTTAATTCCAGTATTTGAGTTAGGCTACACACGTACATTGTGTCATGACTGTCTACATACAATCCCCGTGGATAATCAACGATGTGTCGATATTCTCTGACAAACTCCCCCGACTCTGTCAGCTGTATCACCCTGGCAGTGTCTAGAAGCAAGATATCTCCTGTCGTGGTAGTTGTGATATTACAAGGGAAGCTGAGTGCACCGGCTTCGGTAGGGGCGTATCTCCACACAACATCCCCCTCGGACGTCAGACATGTCACAGACGTCTTCCCACAGTCAGACACGAGTATGTTGCCCTTGGTGTTGACACACATGTACCAGGGGAAGGTAAACAACGAGTCATCATTTTGTGTAGGGACTGACCTCAACACGTGTCCAGAAATGTCCAGGATATCAACACATTTCCAACGACCTGCTGCTAGACATGAAGGATTCAGAACAGCCAAACTGCAGTAACCGGAACGGGTTGTGATGGTAGAGAGCAGCATCAGGTCAGGGGTCACTTCTACTGTTACAATCTGGAGGGACTCTTTGACAGCAACCATCACCTGCTTCTCATTCAACTGTGTCATCCCATGTGGAGTGTTATCCAGGGGAAGCTTACTGTGGCATGAATGATTATTTCTTGTGAAGTATGATTTCACACACTTATTTTTGAGGTCCGTAACAACACATGTCTGTACACCATCTACAACCAGAACTGTAACGTCTTGTAGGTAAGGCTCCTCATCATCACCCGACACCCTCCCATCTATCGTGCTAACCAGCACTGGAATTGGCAGATATTGCTCTCGATCCTGGTATGTGACGTCAATCTTCCCCAACTGCAGGTTATCTAGGGCCTTTCAGAAGTTGTCAGTGTCAGGTGTAAAGATGACGTCATCTATTCTCCGGGTGTCTGCTGCCTCTGTATCCCTGACATCCTCAATCTCTACAGCTCCAGACTCCCAGGCCTGATACGCGTCATACAGGTCCATCTCACAGTCCGATACCAAGGCCTGGTCAATGAACTCACAATGTTGTCTGTACATCTGCATCTCGATCTCTTCAAGTTTAATATCTGCCTTAAGTTGCTGTGTTTGTTTATCTGTAATGTCCTTGACTTCATTCATCAGCTGTTTTTCCTTTTGTCTGATGCTGGCGATGACTCTCTCAACAGCAGATTTGATGTGGTTTTCAATATCTACTTTAGTTTTCTCTATTCTAGTAATTTGTGTGTGCCTTTTCTGAAGCAGCATTTGGTTTCTCTCTATTTTCTTTGACAATTCATTCACGTTCTTTCTCAAGTGATACTTTATGGTTGGCATCACGGACTCCATGGTAACGACAGACTCACATTTCTCGTGGTAAACAACGCAACATGTCTGACACACGGCTTTCTGACAGTCTTTACAGACGAACTTTATAACCTCACCCTTGTGTTCCCTGCATACAACCTTGCGTCTTTTGACCTTCACCTCTCCTGAAAGGTCACATATTTCATGGTCATGTGATGCTGGACTTGCACGATGCATCTTGACACATCTCTCACAGAGGAACACTTCACACACTGAGCAACATAATGCTCCTGAAGCTGTGACCCCTAACTTCTCACATTGCGAGCAGCCCGAAAAAGAACCTGAAAGTGGACATGCCAATGGTTATCCAGGTAAACCCGTTCCTGTCTTTAAGGCATAGATAGGGTGGTGGGTACAGGGTAAAGTGTTGGCTTGTCCGGCTGAAGACTTGTGTTCAATTTACTGACATGGGTTTGATGTGTGACAGTGATGTAATCTCATTTCACAACTTTCCCATGTAGATTCATTAGATACAATAACGCGTATAAATGTACAGTTCTGATCACTATTGCCTACCACAACGATAATCCAGGTAAAATCATTCCTGTTTAACCCCCTGGATGCCGAGGTTTATTTCAGGTGCCCATTTTCAAAAGGTTTGAAAAGTGAACGTTGTGCAAGAATTGCGCTCGCGTGGTCCTGGATCTGTGTACGGCTATACAATTACACAGAAATGTAGAATGTTAAATTTCCTATCCGTTGGTATAAATAAAAGTGCAACTACCTCGGCGGTTTGAGAAATAGACACTGATAAATGTTGTCAAATTTTTGGTTATGCGTTAAAAACAGTAAATTTCTCCGCTTTTTATCGTGCACCGTTAAAAACACTGTGCTACGATTTTCTTGATTTGGCATCTCTACTGAAAGTGTGAGCGTAGAAAGCCTGATATCTGAACGACATAAGTGTGTATGAAATGAGTTTATGTGCTTATGCATAACATTATACGCTCAACATTAAAAATGAGTCACAATAAATGGATTTTCTTCTATGACGTCAAAAGACGACTGAGAGGGCAAACACGTTGAAAGATAAGGGGGCATAACTCCGCTATGTGTGTCCCTGTTGGGCGCAAATAGGCCTCTTATTGGCCCACGTCGCCCTAAAACTATAAAACCAACCAACCATCCCTTGTGGCACCCAGGGGGGTTAAGGCACAGGCAGGGTGGTGGTACAGGCCAGTGTTCAATGTACCCGCATGTGAGTGAGTGAGTGAGTTTAGTTTTACGCCGCTTTTAGCACTATTCCAGCAATATCACGGCGTGGGACACCAGAAATGGGCTTCACGCATTGAACCATGTGGGGAATGGAACCCGGGTCTTCGGCGTGACGAGGAACGCTTTAACCACTAGGCTACCCCACCGCCCCGTACCCACATGTATTTGATGTGTAAAGAGTCAGGGCTCCTGGCTTGATTAATGCTAATAGTGGAGTAAACACATTTCACCCACTTACCATTGTAGTTTCATCACGTACAATTACGCTTACAATGTACAGTTCAAATCACAGATGCCTACCCTGAATATCTATCAGTGCATTGCATTACTTCTTATAACTTTGTAGGCTATTTTAGAGATATGTATTTTCAAGGGCTTCATGGGATTTAATGCTTTTATCATACACAATATATAAGGATCAAGTTGACTCCTAATAATCAGTATGTCAGCAAATATTTGCAAGGGTTGTCGCACCTGTATTACTTGTAGACGGTTCATGTGTGTCAATCAGCCCCTGTATAATGATGCTGGCTTTGATCTGCCTCGCCCACTCCTCCACCGGCCTCCTAGGGTCGGGGACCTTGGTATTTTGTCGACAGCAGGGACAGGGGATGGTCTTGGACTGTACAGCATCTGGTCTGTTGTCGATGTATGAGTTGACACATTTCCTGCAGAATGTGTGATCACACCTCAGTGTACACGGGTCTGTGTAGAGATCCTGGCAGATCACACAGGTCAGAAATTCCGTCACTTTCTCCTCCCGGGACGTCGCAATCTGAAATCGAGAGAATCATATCAGAGTTTCTCTCTAATCTTTCTGTTTGAATACAAGAGTGCTTATTGAGCTATTATAACAATACCATAGACTTGGCATTTGGAACGTCCTATTGCTATATCAGGTACACACCTACATGAGTCAAAGTAAAATCTGTTGGTATGGAAAGGAAAAATATATAGTTCTCTGAAACCCGTCATGGCACCAGTTGACAACTTGGTGTTCGTCTTTGTAGATCTTCAGGAAGGAATAATTATCAGGGCAAACAAATCAGTGTGAACAGAGCCCAAATCAAACTTGTTGCAATGGAAACAACAAAAGTTACCACTTTAGCTCCTGATTTAGACTTGTCCCAAGTATGAAAAACGTTGAATGTGTTTTTAGTTATATTCCAGACGCGACACTCATATTTTTCCCTTTCATCATGTTGCTATGGAAACAAAAAATTAAATATTACAGTTTAAATATTCGCAAATAGCAAATGCACCACTTCAGAATCTCCTTGATTATCTGTGATGTTTTGTTGAAAGGTAATGAATAATGTTTGAGTTGTGCTCTGGAAACTAAATGGTTGTGGACGAACGGAGTCGTGGCCAATATCCCCCTGACTTTTACACCGGAGGGATAAGAAGTTATGGTATGTGCATCATCCATAATCTGTGAGAGAGTGAGTTTAGTTTCACGCCGCACTCACCAATATTCCAGCAATATGGCGGCGGTTTGTAAATAATCGAGTCTGGACAAGACAACCCAGTGATCAACAGCATGAGCATCGATGTACACAATTGGGATTGTCAACAAAGTCAGCGAGTCTGACCACTCGATCCAGTTCGTCGCCTCTTACGACAAGCATACATTGCTGAAGATCATTACTAACCCGGATCTTCATGGTAACCATAATATGAGTAACTGAAAATGTTGTTACACACTGTGATGTAAATATATGGAACGTCATCCTAGTGCATTTGGATGTTTTGTATTGAACGAAAAGATGTCATGGGACAAGAGAAACAACAAGTTCGAAGTTGTTGTTTTTTTACAACCATTATTGCCATGAGTATATATTGTGATTATGTGAGATCAGTCATGAACAGTCTAGAGGTGTGTTTGTTATAAAAATCCAACTTTTAAAATGCCTAAAGTGTCCTACAATTGGGAATTGTTTTCCATCCGGTAACATCGAGTACAGGTAAAGGTCACGCCTTCGCAAAGTGGCAATACAAGGGGGTAACTATGAACGTTTCGCCAACATATCTTCATAGTGTACGTTTTACGTGTTGAAACATTGGCAAATGAGCTTGTTTACCTGAATGTAAAACAATTGCGAAGGACATAATAATAACATAATAAAATGAACATGATTATAGTTCAGTTTTAAACCTCGGGTCCAACTATCCAATTTTTTTAAGCCTTTACCCAGCGGTAGTTGTACGTTGCCTGTCTGTAATTATAGGAAGCCGACACATGGATCACTCACTCACTCACTGGTGTCGAGTTTCTAGGTATCCGTAATCTCTATCGCGTGTTATATATATATTTCCACCAGCTGGAGAATACAGGTTGGGTAAGCCATTCGAGGGGCAGTTCATCCAGGGAAGAGGATCGGGGAGATAAGTGACCTAGCTCCTTCTGCGATTTCTCCTGAACATGTTCCATTCCCGGGGAAGGGGTGTCAGGTGTGTTACTGTTGCATTTGGTTTTGGTGATCTATTAGTCTGACTCACAGTCCCTAAAACCACATTATTTCCCTACTGCCAAGCCCTATCTGCAGTGCTAAAGCCCCTGAATGAAGGAAGTCTAGATTTCCTCAGGTTCTGAATTTCTGGTCTCCCTGAAGCTCCTTTTCAATTTAAATGGGCTTGTTTGTTAGTATACTATCAAAATTATATATCTTCAGAAACTAAGCGTAAGTCTAGTGATCTATAGGTGAGTTCACTTGTAGGGGAGATAAATATGAGGTCAGTTCAGTTGGTAATCTACACGTGTCGGAGCAGTTAACTGGGGAGCAGTGTTAGGTGGGGGCACCTTGTAAGCTGGTTGCCTGCTTATTTGGCGGGATGCCTAATTCTTGCAGTGAATGCGTTGTTAACGGGACGTCTAGCCTTGCTGCAAGACTTTACTGAGTGTTAACCCCATGCATGTATAGTAATTCTATCCTCTAAAGAGGCAAGTCTAGATACGCGGACCTGACCCCAGTATGTAATTAATATTTTATAAGAAAACATTATTTTGACTATCAATTATTACCTTAGAGACTTGTGCAAGTCTACGAGACGTCCTCCTGACTGAGGCACTGAGTATTTGATTTCGGGGTAAACCCTCCGTATTCTGGTGACACCAAGCCATATGTCATTTTGTATTACACCGATGACAAGTCAATCAGTGTTTTGTGGTGTTTGAGTGTGTAGATACTGGCTTAAATCAACAACATTTACAGGTTGGAGTTGATCGAGGATGTCTTGCACTTGTGAGTTCGTCCACCCGTCACTAACAGACTAACGCTAACTCCCTGAAAATATATAAATTTGATAGTAACAACATTTAAATTGAAAAGGAGCCCCAGCCTGGAGAAATCTAGACTTGCTTCATTTATCTTTTAGCATTGCGGGGAGGGCTAGGCATTAGGGGAAATAATGTGGTTCAGGGACTGTGAGACAGACTAGCTCGTTAATGGCGTGCATTGCTTTGGATGGAGATCAGCAGTCTCCTTTTAGATTAAAAAAGTGCCCCAGTGAGATCGGTGATGCTGTCCAGAGGAAATCTAGACTTGCTTCATTTAGGGCTCAGCATTGCAGAAAGGGCTAAGGAGAAGGGAAAATAATGCGATTCAGGGATTATGAGATTGACTAGGTTCACTGAGGGACAGGAATGTTTACTGGTACCATTGATGCTAGATCGATATGTTGGTGGTCTGGAACGACAGTTGCCAAATTAGGGGATGGTGTACTGAAAATATTGATTTGTAACAGTCGTGGGGAGGTGAAAGGTGAACATTCGAATGGTAGAGGAAGGTGGCCAATGCTTGAGCTTCTGGAGGATATGTTAGCCGACATTACCGGGATGGTGCTATCTATAGCACCAGGGCTCTCTATGTCAGATGGGACGGCCTTACGGCTTGGGAGAGGCGAAGCGACTCCAGCAGACCAGCAGGGAGTCGTAGTTATCGGAGTTGATCGTACTGAGATTGGTTTCGCTACTGCCGCTGGGTGTTATTTCAAGGATCTCGTTCTTTTACAATGTGTATACCATACAAAGTAACAATTAATATATAACTTACCTAAAGTAGATTTGATCTCGTAGAATGAAGGTAAAAATGTAATAACACTGTTCTGTAAGGTCAGTTCTATCCGTGTGAAGTCGTCCCACCACCTTCGTCCGCCACCGAGACCCCTGACTCGCCTCGCCGACTCGAATGGCTGCCCTTCTTCTAGCCTTGCTACAAGGCTGTACTCATGGATGTATAGTAATTCTAACACTCGAAGAGGCAAGTCTAGATAAGCAGACAGTGCACCAGTCTGTTGTTTATTATATTTTAGCAATTATCATTTAAACTATTTTATTTTTTTACCTTAGAGACTTGTGCAAGTCTACCCTTCTTCAACCTGTTCAAGAGCCAGAGGTGGCACTCAAACTCACTGGTGCAATTTGCCGTGCGTGCAACCGCTGCGCGTCCCTTTTAGCCTAACTATTTCTTTTTAACACGAGCCAAGTATCAACACGCTCAGCAATATTAAGGCTATTTGGCGGCAGTCTGTACTAATCGAGTCTGGACCAGACAATCCAGTGATCAGCATCATGAGCATCGATCAACGCAATAGAGATACGATGACATGTGTCAACGAAGTCAGCCACCCGATCACGTTTTTCGCTTTTTACAAGCATTGGTTGCTGAAGATCAATTCTAACCCGGATCTTCATGGGTATGTAAATGTCAGTACCTTTGGATCTTACCGTAGTTCCTCCAACTAACACTTGTGTTTCTGGTCAACCCATTCCATTGTCACTACTTAAACACTTTGGCCGAAACGCTTCATTCTAAGTCGAAATCCTGCGGCTTTAAGATAATTTCTAAAATACGTTTCAGTGACTATACAAGCGCGGGTTCGCACCAGACTGTCTAGACCACTGGGGCTTGTATTGCTGAAAATAATACGTCCTGGGTCCTACAAGCGTAAACTGATATCCATATTTATATGTATATAGATATCAGTGTACGCTTGTAGGACCCGAACACTGATATTTATATCTATATGTATATGGATATCAGTGTACGCTTGTAGGACCTGAACAATGATATTTATATTTATATGTATATGGATATCAGTGTACGCTTGTAGGACTTGTATTATTTTCAGCAATACAAGCCCCTGTGGTCTAGACTAACAGCTAGTCTCTGAAATGAACATATTTTACAGAAAAAAAGTTTATAGTTAAAAAAAGTATATAAAGAAAACGAGCCCTGAGACTTTCTTCATTTTCAGAAGCTGCGGAAATCTAGACATGCCACATTTTCTAGACTTGTTTGGGCTGAAGCTGTGGAAATCTAGACTTGCCACATTTTCTAGACTTGCGTGGGCTTTCTTGGATATGTTTGCTTCAGCGTCTGTCCGACTACAGACTGTCTACCTTGAGATTTGCTCTACCTTCGTCACAGTCATCACCATTTATCGTTTACGTAACCTTTCCCCCTTGTAATAGACTATCCCACCCTTCACTATTCTTACCCCTTATCAACAATCGTATACAAATGTATATTCAAATTACATTTTGTGTGTCATGGTGATCATTCGTGGTGTGGTGTTATTTTAGCCTGAAAATAGCATAACTTGCCAGTGTTGTAGACAGGGACATGTCTGATCATAAAATAGCCATATATACGACCTGTTTCAGTACCACTACACGGATACCCGTGAAGATCCGTTTTAGAATTGCATGTCTTCAGCAACTCACGCTTGTCGTAAGAGGCGACTAACGGGATCGGGTGGTCAGGCTCGCTGACTTGGCTGACACGTGTCATCGTATCCCAATTACGTATATCGATGCTCACGCTGCTGATCACTGGATTGTCAGGTCCAGAGTCGATTATCTACAGACCGCCGCCATATAGCTGGTATATTGCTGAGTGCGGCGTAAACCTAAACTCACTCACTTACTGATTATGGCTGATGCACATAAATAGCATTATGTACACACGTGTGCCAGAACATGTATATTCATCGTGCTTGACGATAAGAGCACATAAAACATATGTCCAGATAGCCTACCCAAAGTTCGGTGGGGCCAGCATAGTGACATGCTCGTGGAATAATCTCTTTAAATTATACAAGAAGAGATCTTACTTGATTTCAAAACGTGATATGATATCACACAAGCGTAAAACAGAATAATTTATACATGAGTTCACAATATTGTTCAAGATGATATTGTATGCGTTTCACTTTGCCAGGGTGAGACGAGAGCCGCGATGGGCTAGGTCTCCATCGTTAGGCTTTCGTTAGTTTGTCTCACAGACTCTAAACCACATTAGTTTCCCGTCAGCATACCCCATTCGTAACTACTCGTGTCATTCCGGCAAGCCGGATGGCGTCTCGTACCCCTCTCGTGGCCATGCTTACGACTGGGCCCTGGCTAAGCGCAAACGGGCATGGAGATGAAAATAGTCCAGTACTATTACCAAGGAAAGATAACTCTGAATTTCCAAACATGGCTCCTAAAATATCCTATATCCCGTGGGCAAAACAGCAATACAGTCATTCCCTTTGTAAATATGTTTCAGTGTTTAAAGTTTCTGATCCTTTAGCTCAAAGTAGATGTTTAATTTGTGCTTTGCATAGTTTAGCGAAGTTTTAAAGTTCAACGATGCCGCCATTTTCATGCTTCGAAATGCGTTTACTACGCGCGATTTGATTGGTTTGCCACGATTCTTGGCAATAAATGGGGTACGAGTCTTGTTCTTGTCACGGAAAGAGGCGAGTAGTTACGAATGCAGCATAGACCTTTCCCATTCGTAACTACTCGTGTTATTCCGGGACAAAGCCGAATGAAGTTACGGAAAGAGGCGAGTAGTGACGAATGAGCCCTTTCTACAAATGGAAGCAAGAGACTTCCTCAGAATCTCCAACCTCGCTGTGGCTCCTTTTCAATTCAAAAAGAATTTTTTGTTTCCATCAAATTTATATATATATATTCACAGATTAAGGGTTAGCCTAAGAGTTCGTGATTCAAAATAAACTTAGTGTTTCGGTTAGCATATGCGGGACCACCCTTTGTAGCTCATTGAGCGGGATAGTGGAATGGGTAAACGGGTTTCCATTCAGTGCGGAATGACAATATGGCTGCGCTCGCGGATGGGTTTTCTCTTGCCAAATTATCAGAAGAATCCGCTCTAATTGGGGTAGAAAGGGGAGAAAAACCCAATGCAGTGATAATAACATCGAAGACCGGTTTCATTAATGAATATAAGGTAGATTACTGTGCATATGTATTGATAATGAGCAATGTAAACACACTGGGAAACGATATCCACGTGTGTTTGGATGATTGCGTCCCTTATTTTCGTGCATCGAACTGTACATTAAATATTTTACATATTGGATTACGTATTCTTTGAAAATGACAACCCGTTTCATTGACGATTAACTGTCACTCAAATACATTAAAGCAAAGCAACAACAACAAAATCCCAACGTTTTAGTGACATGCATGGATTTTGCTACATGCCTTTACAGTGGGACATGTTCATGGGGTTATGTTAAGTTATACAAATTTGAGTTTTTATGACAATCGATCCATGACCTTGACAAACAACCAGCCTGTGTCAAGGCAGGTAGTAACATTTTTTAATAAGAAAAAACATAATTCATGTTACGATGCTATCCACAATGGTTATGATGTAGCCAAGAAAACATTGTAATAATTCAGCGAGCAATACCCCTGCCGTACACCATGTTCCCACTGTAATCACTGGATTGTCTGACTCGAATATTTACATGCCGCCACCAAATAGCTGATATAGTGCGGAGTTAAACAACAGAGAAACTAAGCTAAACAAAAGTGCGAGTGTGAGTTCGAATCACGGATGCCATTGATTCCTAACATAGTGACACCATTCCGCAGATTCCATCATTTAAGGTACTCAATACTGGAATAAGGCTAGACCTGCCTCAAGAATGAAATTTGGCCCAAGAAAGTGTAATTCCAAATGTAACAGATGTTACATCTGATCACTTTTTAAATGGCAATGTGTATTCATGACTTTGGGCCATGGGAGCTGTGCCAAGTTACACATGGGGGTACACAAAGTATGTGAAGTAGAGGTTGTCAGACTTCAGTTTCTGTGGAAGCCACAGTGGCTGTGTGGGTTAGATAGCTGACTTTGTGTGATGATGATTAGGTGCCTTACTCTGTGAATGTGGTTTTGAATCCAGGATGGGACTCAACTCCCAAAAGTACTAGAATCTGTACTTTACTGAGAAAGTGTAATCCAAAATATAGCATATGTTACATTTAGCCATTTGGCATTGTGTATTCATGTATTCATGTGTTCAAAGTGTTTCATCGTTATTGTTGCAGTTGTCTGACCAGAAGCTGACCAGGAGTTGGTCACTGCGACATGGCATCCAAATCACCTGTCCTACAGTATGGAGCCCCACCAAAGAGGAGTATCTCACAGTTCAGAACAAACAGGTAAGAACATAAGCTTTTTATTTTCAGCAGTTCATTTCTTGACTGATCATAGTCAAATGCCAGCAACTCATCGCTACCCAAAATGGACAGCTACAGAGCAACTCATGAAATCACTAACGAAGAATATGCCCATTCCAAGTGTGGTTACCTGAGCGTGGTAGAACAATCCTTTGTTGGGAGTAAATGAGCAGTGTTATGTATTCAAGATTGATGTTACTATTCTGAACATGTGGATGAGCAGTTTTTTGCGATAATTACGATAATATCATAAGACTATTTGATTATTATGAGACTATCATATGACCTGGGTTAGATTGCTGGAATATTGTTAAAGCCACCATTAAGTCGAACTCACTCATCCATTCACCATGTTAACCTCAGTTGAACTGCTCTCAGTAATGGCCTGCTTACCGGTAATCTGTCAACAACTGTTTGATTCCTTTTCAGCAATTGAAGTCATGGACCTCAGATTCAACAAATTTTGATAAAGCAAAGAAAAAACATGTAAGTTTTAAGTTGTGGATTTTATGTTGCTGAATAATGTTACCCTGATGATAGTTATCACCTGATGTTGATCCCTGATACGCTCAATGTATATGTACAGAACATATCACGGCCAGTAGTAGGTACACAGGTGAGGCGAGGTGAAATTGGGTTTAACGTAGTGCTTGAGAATATTTCGCTCATATGACAATGTGCATGCGTGTGTATGTGTATGTGCGGCTGCTTGTACTAGCCCAGACTAAAGCTGGTTTTATAGTGCTAGCCCACTGAGATACCATGCCGCAGTGAAGCATGAATAAGACACATTATACTGACTCCAGCTCCTTGTTGTAATTAATGCCGAAGCCAGGCAGGGACCAACAAGTACCATATTTTAACGCTTAACCACTACACCATGGAGGCGTTAGGTACACAGGTAGTTGATGGTAGTAGATAATATATTTGTGGTAACTCCAGGCAACACTGGTCAAAACACTTGCTAAAAACAAAAGGCTTAAGGTCCTATATTCAGTGTTGGCATTTGAAAGAATTTTGATAATTTTGACATGATCCACTTGGCAAATTCACGAGAAATCATCAGAATTTAGAAATTAACAGATGTCTACCAATCTGATTTGTTTGGGACTGCTAAAACTTTGTGAAAGTCTAGTGTCATATGAAATACCATGTTCGCCATTAGTTAGACAAGTGAAATTTAAAACAATTAACACTTATCATGCTTATCAAAGGCATCAAATGAAAAACTCTGTCACAACCCATCCCCTAACCCACTATTGTGATACTACAGAACACAGAATCCTCTCAGACTCTCAGACTCTCAGACTCGACACTGATTACTTATGTTTCAGATCAGTACTGGCATCTTGCGGATCCTGGTAGAGGCGGACTTCTACCCTATCGTGGTGTGTGAGAATGGCTGTGTTGACTTCCAGGCTAACATCAAGGATAGCTGCGCGATACGGGGACGCTGGCCAAGGGGGAAGTCATCTTATGGTGCCAGTCCTATGTCTCTGCTGGCAGTGTGTGTGTCGTTCTGGTCACTAAGACACAGGTGGGTCCTTGCTTAAGTTTATGTCATGACATGGACCTAATGACTTCACAGGTAACTACATCCTGTAATTACATCCTGTAACATCCTCTACATCCTGTAACATCCTCTACATCCTCTAACATCCTCTACATCGTGTAACTAAACAGACCCCATGTCAGCTGGGACATAGATGATGTTTTGTGTGGCTGTAATTGAAAATGACGCCCATTTCTTACTTCCAATTTGTGATGTAAACAGACTTTGAGAGTAAAAAGATTTGTTCTGTAAACAGACTTTACCTGCAATCACCTGATATTCAAACACACTTGTAAATGTAAACAAAGTCATGATGTAAATGCAGTTATGATGTTAAACAGGCCAGCAACAAATACTTGAAACAAATTGCCCAACAGACTATTTTGAACAACACAGAAGATATAATTTGATAAACATGTCACACATAGCTTCCTAACTGAATACTACAGAGGAGTAATTACAGACAGCAGTCAAGAGAATTCACAGTCTGCCATGTATTCCAGGATGAGCTAGTGAGCGTCCACCGTCACACCTATCTGTCTGATGCGGAGTGCTGGAGCCTGAAGACCACGCCCCTGTCCCTGTCGGCCAACACCCTACTCAGCTGTTGCCTCTCCCTGAAGGCAGAACCCAGTCTCCTGTCACTGTGTAAGGCCTTTTAGTTTGTAGAGTCTTGGGCCAAAAGTCATATTTAGATTAATTTCTCTTTCCAACACCAAATTTCAGTCAGTATTTATAATGAATGAAAAATGAAATGGATTTGATCGTTATTTCAACAGGATCTATTGTTCCACCAAAAGATTGTCAGTTGATGTGTAGTATGGCCATTATTTCGGTATTGGTTTTTGTCCCAAAATACGTTTTCCAGGAGTCATCAGTTTGTAAATGTTTTTCTCCCTCAACAACTATTCGGTTTATTGCATGTCCTGGAATGCTATCCTTAATCATGAAACAATGTCAGCTCATCAATTGTCTAAGTGTCTTATCTTACGTTCCAGGGCAAGATGGCCGACTGATGGACCTGCCACTGGCTGGGTCGTCCAACATTGATGACAATCAGGAGGTGGCAACCATCTCCGGTGTTCAGGCAGGCTCCTGCATGATCTACCTGGACCACACCCACATTGCCGTGGCTGGCATCAAGAACAACACCACAGGTTGGTCAGCGCTGGACGAGGGGTGGGGCTGGAGGTGGGGCTAGGACTGGAGGTGAAGTTAGGGGTGGAGGTAGGGTGAGACTGGAGGTGGACCTAGAGAAGGGGGTGGGGCTGGAGGAGTAGTGGGGCTAAGGCTAGGGATGGGGGCTATGGCTCGTGGGGCTAGGGGTGGAGGTAGGATGAGACTGGAGGTGGGGCTGAAAATGGACATGAGTCCAAGGCTGGGTGTGAGGCTGGTGGAGGGCTGGGGCTGAAGGTTGGGCTTGTAATTCGAATTGAGATTTGGAGTCCCAAATTGATGTCACTGACAACTCTTTGTACCAGTCAAATCAAAACCTCATTGAAATTAGATCTTTGTGGGTTCTTGTGACAGTCAGCTCTTGATTCTGCTTGAGTTTTACCATGATTCATAAATTCTGATGTGCACATATTAATACTGACATACAATATTCATTTGATGGTATTTCCTTTTGGGACTCGGAAACAGCAGGGGTAGGTACTATAATGATATTCTGAACTTTAGTTCTCTTTTGAGAAAGAGGAATCACATGTGCTGTTTATGAACCATTAGCGCTTTGCTCTGTCATACTGAGAAAAGGAAGCCTGAACTCCTTTGGAAATGTCCTTGGATCCTGTGGGAATATTCTTAAAAGAAGAGTTAAAACTCACTCACTCACTCACTCACTCACTCACTCACTCACTCACTCACTCACTCACTCACTCACTCACTCACTCACTCACTCACTCACTCACTCACTCACTCACCTCACTCACCTCCACTCACTCACTCACTCACCACTCACTCACTCACTCACTCACTCACTCACTCACTCTCACTCACTCCACTCACTCACTCACTCACTCACTCACTCACTCACTCACTCACTCACTCACTCACTCACTCACTCACTCACTCACTCACTCACTCACTCACTCACTCACTCACTCACTCACTCACTCACTCACTCACTCACTCACTCACTCACTCACCCACTCACTCACTTCACTCACTCACTCACTCACAGCATTATGGAATTACAGTCAAATCCCGATGAGTCGAATCGCTGGGGACCAAGTAAAAGATTCGGCTTATCGATGTATTCGAGACATAGGTATGTCTATGAGGGTAGAAAAAAAAGACGATTGAATATTGAACAATTCCTTTATTCAGCACATCATATCTAAATATAGCACAACAATACATTAGGTGACATAGATAATGGATAATAAAGGATAATGGAAACAAACAGTATACAAATGAGAACACATTTCAATACTAGCAATAAAATACAAAATACATGTACATTTACCTCTTAAAATCCATGAACAAAATCTATCGGCAATCGATAGATATACTTGTACATGCCGCCATCTTGAATCTTATTAATACAAAAAGATGAACTCACTTCTGGAAAAAGTCTGACATTAATGTTTGTTTCTGTGAATTTCCCTTACATTTATCCTCAAATTCACGGACGCTAACCAAGTGGGAAAAATGTTCGTTGTTTGTACCTGGGACCGACTCGAGAAATTCCTCCAGTCCTTCACAGAACCAAGTAGAAAGAGTGTTAGGCGGAATTTCAAACTCTCGCAATTTCACTCTTGGATTTGGTACCTGCCTCCACTGCAGTGATCGCTGCAAACTTCTTGTCAATAGTGTGCACTTTTAGAATGCGCTTACGTTTTGGAGTTGATGTTTCCGATCTGTTTATCCCCCCAGATTGCTGGGAACATTGTAACTCCGCCATGATATACAGATCATGAATAGTAATAACCGAATGAAAGCTGCTATATAACGCGAACCGATTTGATTGAGTTAACTCAATGTCATGTGCTAATATATGCACTTGAAATCAAAGCACTGCATTTAAATTTTCAGTGGGACTTGGTATCTACAATGTGAAATTCCAGGCTATGCAGTCTTGGCAACCATTCCCAGAACCAATGCTGACAAGTCCTAAGGTGAGTGAGATGTATGTTAACAGAGTCATATTAATCTGATTTATACCTCCTGACAACAAATAAGTACTCTGTGATGGTAATCCGCGATTGGTGATGTTGTATTTATTTGGTTTGTTATGAGGATGCTTTATGATTGCAGCTGTTCTGTCATTATGGCCACTTATTCCTTGCCTGCAACAAAACGCTGTATGCCTTCCCTTATAAGTGTGAGCCATCAACAGTTGCTAGGTTACTGGGTCAGAGGGACAAGGTCAAGGACACTGGAAAGGTCACCAGCTTGACTGATGGTGTTGTCAGTTGGTCCACCAATCAGAAGCCAGCTCAGGTGGGATTTTTTGTATCACATAGTCATTATATTGTACTGAACAGGAAATCATGGATTAGAGACACAACTTTTAGTTTTTGGTGAAACGATCACAATAATAGGTAATACAGCTGCTTTAGACATGTGTAGCTCTAATAACACTGTTTTATATGAGGTTTGGCCCCATAGAAAAACAAGGGGTTGTTATGACGTTGTGGGCTACATGGAATCAAGTGTCTTTTGTAGGGCCACGTTTTTAAAGTTTTGACCTAAAATGTGTTATTTCATTTCATTAATCATGCTTTTAATTAAAAGGCATTTAACTATTATCTTTACAGTTATCAATCTTAAATTTGGATGTAAAATATTAAATTGTATTTATGGATTGATATAAACTGTTACTAAGGAAACTAGCATCTCTCTTCACATGTGACTCGCTAGACTCAGTAATGTGTACAATAAATTATCTGTAGTAAATTTCATCACAAAGCAATAATGAATTGAATTGACATTCAAAAGTCAAAGTATTAATACAAGATAATACAGTCGAGCACCATTGTGTCGAACTCTGATAACACGATTTCTCAGTTGTCTCTATATAACATCTTGGTGCCGGCAAAATCCTTCATAATTTATCATTATTCAAGCTCTTTTAACTCGATACAAATGTGTTGTTGTTTCGGATATCTCAATATAATTTCATGGTGCCAACAAGCAAAATGACCCTTTTAACTCGATATTTGCAAAGAAAATTGCAAAATCAAAGGGATGCACTAGTGTAAACTAATTAGGGCTAATTGAGTTGAAGGTGTCATTTGTTTGTTATTTAATTAGGATTGATTAAGAAAGAAGTACTTAGGAAGTACTCACTGTTACGACTAAACACTACTGATAACAGATTATAGTTTTGAATAAAAACATACTGAGAATCCCGTGAGGGTTTTGTGTAATAACGTGACTAGCTATCATGCCACCACCAAATGCCTGTCAGTCTAAAGTTTTAGAATTCTTCGTTTCGTTTGTTGAATAAGTCCAACTTTTGTATCATTCAAGATGGACACTGTAACATGAGCTGTATGGTGTGTGATTGTGATCCCTGTGAGTAAAATGTATATACAAATAAATATACATGAAATCTACTTTTTCTTTTCTTTTCGTTCGTAGTGATAAGTGTTGATATGCCCTGGTCGGATGTCTCGAAGTTCGGATAACTCAAGTTTTTCTTGGTCCCATGAATATCAAGACAATATTTTTTCTTGGTCAACTGTACTGTCCTTATAAAAATGTACATCTAATAGAAATGAAAGAATTATATGAAATTACATGATGACAGTTCTACAATGCCAACAATTTGTTTAAGCAAGGCTACAGGTTCCACGATTACAGTAGTTGTAAACATATATCCTCAAGCTGAGTTAAGGCATTGTGTTTTCAGAAGGGGCCTGGTAATTGGAAGATTGAGAATCTGTTCACAAGTCTTATCGACAAGACAAAGGTAAGAAAAGATCATGTTATGGTATCTGTGTTTTTTCTCCAATCATTTTCTATATCTACCCAATCACCTGCCTTAATGTTTGTCATCCAATGATAAAAAACAGTGAATTTCCTTTTGCAACAAACAGACCTTGCAGGTGAAGTTTTCGAATTCTGAACTGACTTTTGCTGCTGGACAAAAAGCAATATACAATATAGAGTAAACAATTTATCAGATCTTAAATATTTTTCAGCAGGACATTGAGATAAGTGAGACACAAAACAATATGGATGCCTCCTTCATATTGTGTTGTTCTTTCATAGATGTTACTTTTCTGCTCCCATGAACAGTATTCCAGTTATATCATGGCTGATCAGCTTAATGCAGGAGGACAGGCAGAAATGATGCATGGATATAGTAATGACTAACCTAAAAACATTAGGGATAAACCTGGATTTGAACCCAGGACGACAGCTTTGTCGTGTGCTCAAGGGATACAACTCTGCACAGCCTTTGATAGCTAGACCAGCCATGCCCCACCTGCTTTGATAGCTACACCAGCCATGCCCCAGCTGCTTTGATAGCTAGACCGACCATGCCCCATCTGCTTTGATAGCTAGACCAGCCATGCCCCAGCTGCTTTGATAGCTAGACCAGCCATGCCCCAGCTGCTTTGATAGCTAGACCAGCCATGCCCCAGCAGCTTTGATAGGTAGACCATTGCTCCATTTTAAACTTCATAAATACATCCCAGCCAGGATAACTTTTGCCAATATTTCATGCAAGAATGGGCTTCACACACTATAATCCTCTGTGGATGAACCAACACTTCAAGTAGTTCCTCATGGAGAGTGGTCAGGATCTTTGACTTAGTTAATGCATGTCATCAATGCATAGGCAGATGCTCATGATATCAATCACATGATTGTGTGGTCTAGACTAGATTAAGTGCAGACTGCCATCATATAACTGGAATATTCCCGAATGTAGTGTTACACAACAAACCTTTACCATTTGGCCATGTTACACCCTCTGGCTGATTGTTGAGTGAGTGAGTGAGTATGGTTTTACGCCGCTTTTTAGCAATATTCCAGCAATATCACGGCGGGGGACGCCAGAAATGGGCTTCACACATTGTACCCATGTGGGGATTCGAACCCGGGTCTTTGGCGTGACGAGCGAACACTTTAACCACTAGGCTACCCCACCGCCCCTAGCTGATTGTTGAAGGGACAGATAGTTGTATTGTGATGTAAGGTGAAGTGTTACATGTACAATGTGTTACAATGACAACAGGAGTACTGTGTGCAACATGTTTTGTTTTCTGAGCTGCAGACAAAGTCGAGGGAGAAGTTTGAGAATGAGTTCAGAAAGCTGGTGGAACTGTTGTCCCAGCCAGTCAACCGGCAGTGGATCCTCAGCTCTCACATGTCCCAGCTGTGTCAGACATGTTTCTCACACACAGCCTTCTGGCCTCGAGCTGAGATACAGCAGCTCATAGAACACAGGCTCATCTCTAACAGGTAACACACAGCACCTCTGGCATTAAGTCTAGATTCATCTGAATGAACTGCTAACAGGCTGATAAGCCACTAAACAGGGTTTTACCTCAACTCACAAACATAGGGGTCCTGGGACCCCTAATTATTAGTTTTAAGGGCCTTGCAGGCAATACAAGGGTCCTATGAAGTTGCTGTGTAGAGAACTGTATGTTTTGATTTAGAGCCTGGAATATATCATTGATCATGTGACTGATGGATGACGTGATGCATGTAACTACTGTGAAAGAAACAACAAGACTATTACCAAAGCCATAGATGTGTTGTGGGTACAATGAATAAATGAATAATATTGTGCAGGCTTCTGGAAGCAGTGAATTATTTTTTCTGTGTCCATCCTCTACATTTGAGGGCACTGGACACACATTTACATGTCTAATAAAACCCTGCACTAAAGAACATTTGCAAGTTTCTTTGTACACACCTGACTGTTATTTCTGTATAGCTGTACAGATTGAATGCAGGTGTTCAGATTGAATGCCGGTGTTCAGATTGAATGCAGGTGTTCAGATTGAATGCAGGTGTTCAGATTGAACGCAGGTGTTCAGATTGAATGCAGGTGTTCAGATTGAATGCAGGTGTTCAGATTGAACGCAGGTGTACAGATTGAATGCAGGTGTAGAGATTGAATGCAGGTGTTCAGATTGAATGCAGATGTGCAGATTGAATGCAGGTGTACAGATTGAATGCAGGTGTTCAGATTGAATGCAGGTGTTTGAATGCAGATTTCGAATTGAATGCAGGTGTACAGATTGAATGCAGGTGTTCAGATTGAATGCAGGTGTTCAGATTGAATGCAGGTGTTCAGATTGAATGCAGGTGTACAGATTGAATGCAGGTGTTCAGATTGAATGCAGGAACCGTCTTTGGTGATATGGCTGCAATATTGTCAGCTGCATCTTTTCACAAACAAACAAAACATTGTGTGTTTATTGATAGTTTTGTCATGAAGGATCAAAACCGACTCGGGTTTTGTTATCCTACGTATAATACCGATGGCATGTACATTTACATTAAAGCATTTCGTTGACAACAAAACCAAGGCTTCAATTCTTTATACTGTTGAAATGAACTGGCATGCGACTGGCAGCCGATACCTTGCCTTGCACATGGCCTTTTTGTGAAGAACATTCTTGTGAGTTGCTGGAATATTGTGAGGAACACATGGTTCATGCTGACAAACAATCACATACTTCACAGCGATCCTTCGAAGCCTAGTGGATAAAATCGCCAAGCTAGTAAGCAAAGGGTTGCAGGTTTGAAGACAGGCATCAATACAATGTATTGGAAGTTTTCAATTTTGTGATATTTTATGATCGTATTCAGTAATAGCAAAACAAAGTTATATCAGTCTTCAAAACTTGTACAAGTAAAATAATTCAAACCTCAATGGCTATTCATCACGAAAGCCCAGGGCAGTCCTTAAGAAATGCCTGGGATTTCTTGGAGAATGCCCGAGAAACTGCCTGCAGAGGTTTACCCTGTTAAAGAAGAACCCAGCTTGACGTCACTAGAGGTTTATAAGTACTGATCAGCTAATTGCCAGGAGGGGTAACACAGGTACCTGGGTTGGGTGGGTACTGAGCGGTACCCACAGGACTACTTGGACCTCTGGCCAGTCATATATTTGGTTCATGACAAAATCTTGCTATAATTCCACTGTTACACAACAAGCCACTAAAGTTCGCCTTTCTGTCTGACCATGCATTCATTCCGCTGATTAGTTTGAATAAAGAATAACCTTCAGGCAACATTAGTGTATGCATGATCAGATTTGGGGCGGTGGGGTAGATAAAACCAAACTCAGTCAGTCATGATAAGATTTCTTGATATATGCAAGTGCATGCATTTGCCAGGGTTGCTGTGAAACAACTCCCAGTTTGACCCGTTTTTCACGACTGTTCATACCTGTAAGAGGTACCTAAGTAGGGTCGCTTAATATTGGATCAGATACCCAGGAAATAAATATAGACACATCTTCTCGACATGGGTGGATGGTTAGGGGGTTTAGTTATGAGAGAGGGATGATAAGGGCTGTGTCATGCCCCTCAACCGGTCACAACCTTAGAATATTTTCAATTAAAATCACAGTGCTATGCTTTCTTCTGTGTTTGCAATTTGACTACCCGTTTCATTTACTGTTTATTAGGACTGTGTATTGGCAAATAAATTGTATTGCAATATATTGTGATTCAGATACCCATTTTGTGATGCGTATTGCGATATATTGGGACTTCAGTGTGTGACAGTGAGTGACACTAATTGTGCATGTCAATTGTATTTTCTACATTATAAATCCCTAAACATATATGTTATGGTTCTGATAACAGCAGCCTCAAACTTAGGTTGCATAGTTAGGGATTCAATTTTCTTTTCTATACAATTTATGACCGCCTCCGTGGTGTAGTGGTTAGAGCGTCCGCACGGAGAGCGGAAGGTCGCGGGTTCGATCCCCGACCGCGTCATACCAAAAGACGTTAAAATATGGTACTTGTTGGTCCCTGCCTGGCGCTCAGCATTAATGGGTACAACAAGGACTGGTCGGCTCGGAGTCAGTATAATGTGTCTGAGTAGGGTATTCATGCTTCACTGTGGCATGGTATCTCAGTGGGCTAGCACTATAAAACCAGCTTCAGTCTGAGCTATTACAAGCAGCCACACATACACATACACACGCATGCACGTCGTCATATGAGCGAAATATTCCCAAGCATGACGTTAAGCCCAATTTCACCTCACCTCACCTCTATACAATTTATAGTATTGTAGTATGCCGTTTTGTCATTGAATAACGAAGGAAAACATTTGTTGTGAATGAAAGTGTGTAGATTTTAGTCTAAACCATAAAGATAATCCCAAACACCTCATATATGTTCTTTACCCAATATACCGGTTCTCAGAAAAAAATATCGTTTGAAAAGCGTTTTGCGATATACCGGTATTGCCGTGCAGCCCTACTGTTTATAACTGCATAGATGATGATGGGTTCATGTGTTTCAACATTTTACGAACATTGCCTTTGATACAACAAAAGGCGAGTTTTGTTGTAATCGTTGATGACATGGTAATTCCACTATGTTGCAGTGACCAGCCCGCCCTGTACCAAGCTCTCGCTGACCACAAGGACATCCTGCTGATGCATCAGTCCTTCAGTGTCATGCCAGACGTGGCCGAAGACTCTCTTGTCAAAAGCCTCTCTTGTTACCTGGAGTAAGTGAAATCACTGTCTGTGGTTGTCTAGCTTTTACACTATTTATTTCAGATGTAATTCATATATGTGAAGCTTGAGTGGCATTTACTTCTTTGGGATTCAAGTGAAAAGCTCCTTTATAAACTTTCATGAAAAATATCCAAGGGGAATTAACTCTTGATATATTTTTATTTTATAATATACTGAGTCATCCTCTGTACTCTAGAAGTCAGAAGTTCCAGCTTATGAAATATTCCTAATTATATATACATGCACCGTTTCAGTATATCAGATGAAGAATGTACAGAAGAATGTAACAGCATCGCCATCGCTGATGACATGTTGGAGATATCCGAGGACATGACATGCCCCATCTGCAGCTCCAAGGCTGTACTACTGTATCCTTCTGTACAAGAGTGTCAGCTGAGAACTAGCGTTGAAAATTGGCAGAATTTCATCATCAGTCATTTGTGCACAACTTGTGTGATTTTTAGATCGCTCAATGTGTATTTTAAGATAATTAATATTTTGAGCACATTTCATTACCCTGTCCAAAAAATTGATTGTAGCACTAACTTGTTGTCTGCAGTTCTTAGAGTTGTGAAGCCATGATATAACTGTAATATTGCTAACAGGAACGTATAACTAAACTCACTCACTCTCTGAAGTACTTAGATAGACATGGTCATAATGATATGATCACTCTGTGGAATGGGTCTGAGAAACAAGTTTTAATAATAATTTCAAATTGGCATGATAAGGAACACACATATGTACCTATGTGCCCACTTTGGTCATTCCACTCTAATTCAGCTGATAGGAGTGATAAACAAAATCACAGGCTATTTATGTAGAGGAAGGTGTATGGCCTGGTGAATTGTGTTCCCCTACTCACTGCAAATGGTTGCAGTTCAGATCTCAGTAAAGATCAAGGTTTAAATCTGGATGTTTTTATCAAAACAGTTAGTTCACAGAAAAAAATCAGTCTAATCAGTATTCGTTACACTGCTATATAGTGTAACGAATAATACTGAGCCTAAGTTTACTTAGACTGAGAAAAAAAATTCAATTAATTGATACTATTATGATGTAGCAAAGATTTGAAATAATGTAAAGGTTTATCCTTAATCAAATCCAGTAACCGTCTCTTCTGTCTGCCATTTAATGATGTGTTTTTGGTGGACTCTCTCAGGAAACTGCCTTTTTAAGAATGTTTTGGTAAGTACAGCTGAACCCTATCTCAAACCTCTGGGGATCTGTGGTATAGTTTGAAGGTGACATGAAGTAGATTAACCCCTCCGTAAAGATGGCAATAGTTTTTCAACTTGAGATACTTTTGAGCATTACAAAATGTCTGATTGTCATGTACAACATTGTCTCAGCAGCTATATTACGTTTACAGTGACGACAGATTGCTCCCCTTAGTTGTGACAGGAGTTATTGTCTGAGTTATCCTGTGTGATTATGATTGTTGGCTTGCCAGCATTGTTACCAGGCTTCAACCATAGCCTGTCCTTTCAGTTTGACATGTCAGGATATAATATAAGGGTAATGCCATTTTTGAGGGCATTATCATTTGCAGAAGCCTTAGGTCTTCCATTAACTGCCCGACAAAGGAGGGCAGTTGAAAAAGACTGAGGGCTTCTGCAAATGATAATGCCCTCAAAAATAGCATTACCGTTATTATTGCTAAAATACATGGAATTTGTGTTGAAAAGAAAAAGGAAACAATGAAGGAATTTGACTGTAAGTTTACTCAAAACCCAACTTCTGACGGGGTTGACTGACCGAATGCAATTATGTCATCGAACAATTCAAGTGACCTCTCAACAGACCATGACGATATTCAACCTTGGCCTTTGACAAGACCATGGCCTGCAACATGTCAAACTATGTCAGACACAACGTCAGTTTTCAGTGTTTGGTTTTGGTCCAACAACAACGTTAATAGTCCAATTGTTAATGTTAGCGCCAGCAAGAAAGCCAATATTACCGCTATTTAAAGCGGGAATTGGGGTTGCTTTGACTTGTTTGTCCCAGAATATCTGCCAGTGCAAAGCTAATGTTGAATGAACCGTAAGCCCCCACACACACTATGACGTCACTTAACAACAGAACTGACAGTGGCCCGTCGTTAAGGTTGAGTGGTCCAATATCATTTGCAGCGGCCCACAAATTTCTGATAAAAGGAGGGCTGTTTCATGATAATTATATGTATTTTACCAAGTGATGTTAATCCCCTCACAGCCTCTCCATCCTCCCCATGGGGCACCACAATTTGCCATAAAAGATCATGTCACTCAGGTGTGTCAGAAACATATAATTGTGTATTTGTCTCCCAAATTTCCCCGACTTATTTCTATTTGCTGGGTTTGTCAGCACCTTACTGTTTTTATTTCAAGTTGTCTAAGGGGCAGTGGGGTAGCCTGGTGGTTAAAGCGTTGGCTCGTCACACCGAAAACCCGGTTTGAATCCCCACATGGGTACAATATGTGAAGCCCATTTCTGGTGTCCCCTGCCGTGATGTTGCTGGAATATTGCTAAAAGTGGCGTAAAACCAAACTCAGTCAGTCAGTCAGTCTTTCCCCGCATTAAATTGACACATATATGATCTCTTGCAGACAGCTGGACTATCTGTACTACCTCCTGAAGGTGCTTCCTATGGCAGGCGAGCACAGGACTGGTGTCCCAGCTCTCAGCAAGGTAAACACTCTGTTCCTTCATTACTGGTAATGTGTAGCTTTAATAACAGTCACTTTGTGGCATATGTCCGCATAGTTCAGCTCTTATTGGCACTGTTCCTAGTTATCCATTTAGAATATGAACACTCCTTCCCTCCTTTGGTGGAGAAAGGTTGATACATGTAGTTACACAGTGCTAGAGATGCTGGCAACTTATTGCATGGTCTGGATATGGATGTTTTGTAAAGCTGATATCAGCATAGTAATTAGGCAGATAATTATGCTGTATTGGCAAATGCTGTTATGAAATGTTGAATTATAAGAAGTAATATACTGTCCTGTGAAGAACTACAGACGTGTTAGTCCGACTGAATATTACGGTGTTCAGGTATTTCTAACATTACAGTTCCAGTGGATGCTTTCTTAATGGAGAAGTCAATCAAATCTCTTTATTCTGGAAGTAGAGACGACTTAAGACTTGTTAAGTTTCTTGTGTAATTTCTCTATAATTTTGTATTATGAGCTTCCTTGTGTCAATTTTACTGAAAATGCCACTGGCCACTAAATTCCTGGCTCTGAATTAACTGGAAAATGTCTTGCTGTTTACTTTTATAAAAGTAGAAAGAACTACTGTTTGTAACATAATATTATCATGATACTGGTAATACTGTTTCAGGTCATTGATTGGATATCACTGTTGATTGATGCACATGTCACACAACTGATTGTCTCCCCTGATGCCAGAATGTTGCTAGGCAACCTCCATGAAGCTGTTGGAGATCAGGTATTTAGTATTAAATACAGACCTATCCAGATGCAGTAACAATTAAAGTCTTTACTTATTAGCTTTCTTTACAGACAACTTGGCCTTAATGAGTGAGTGAGTGAGTTTAGTTTTACACCGCACTCAGCAATATTCCAGCTATATGGCGGCGGTCTGTAAATAATCGAGTCTGGACCAGACAACCCAGTGATCAACAGCATGAGCATCGATCTGCGCAATTGGGAACAGATGACATGTGTCAACCAAGTCAGCGAGCCTGACCACCCGATCCCGTAAGTCGCCTTTTTACGACAAGCATAGTCGCCTTTTATGACAAGAATGGGTTGCTGAAGACCTATTCTACCCCGGATCTTCACAGGTCTGGCCTTAATGAACTAGGAGAATAGGCTTAAATGTAAATACTGAAGAGTAAGTTGGTGCTTGGTGTTATTTATTCTTAGCATCTTAGTAGGATGTAGTGTACAGTGATGAATGCATGACAATAACAATGATGAATCTTTTGTCTGTTTGCAGTGAAACGTACTGATGAATTTCACTTTAAACATAAAGTACATCAAATAGAGTGAAATTAAGATTGCAAATTCTCATAATTTTACCTTGCCAATTGAACATTTAAATCTCAGAATTTTACTCATCTTAGGATAAAAGTTGTTAAACAAACGATCTTACATTCAAATCCCTATTACTGGTTTGTATTACATGGAGGTAAGCGAGTAGTTGGAACAGTGAAACAAATGCTGCGTTACGTGATGAGCGTTAACTTAGACCAACTCTGCTTGTTCTCGGTGTTTCATTTAATGTGCATACCCCCTTGTAATACAAACCAATAATAGCGATTTGAAACTATGGTCGTTTCTTAAACAACTTTTATTCTAAGTTGAATAAAATGCTGAAGGTCAATCTTCACTGATAAATCACCGAGTGAGACATTAAACAACAAAATGAATACAATGGAAATGACATGCAATATGTCTGATTGACAGGTGGAGTTCTGCAACCAACTGGCCACCCTGGAAGCAGTCCTGTCCCAGTTCAAGAAGAAATGTACACCTGTCACTCAACAGAAAGTGGGATCCTATTGCATTGAAGTCCTGCATGTCAGATAGCACAAATAAACAATCTTGTATATAGCACAGTGTCGTGTCTTGGATTGCCTATCAACCTGTTATCAACCATTGTAACACAAACTTTATCTGAGCCAAGTGGGTCGTTCCATTCACATAGTAGGGGCAATGGGTAGCCTTGTGGTAAAATATTGTCTCCTCTTGCTGAAATCCTGGGTTCAATTCCCTATGTGGCTATAATGTTTGAAGCCCAATTCTTGTGTCCTGTGGTATGGGTGAAGTGCTGCTAAATGCTCACTCAACTTTAACACAAAGAAGATCATGAAATCATGTGAATGTCAATGAACGGTGGACGATGGAAGAAGTTGTCTGCAGTACGAAATATGGGCTAAGATAGTCCTAGTAGATGTCTGCTTTGCATAAGATGTGGTTCGTCATGGTGACCTGGTCAATTGTATTTATCTGGTCCAAACTTAGTTACTGAAAGGTCAAGGCAAAATAGTTGGAATATTGCTAAATGGATTGAAAAAGCACACTAACTTCTAGCTATTCAGTTTGACAATGGAACAACACGTCGGTGTGAAACCAAATATATGTCATGTCTTGCAACTCCACAACACCAAAACAACTTCAAACATTAAGAGTTTCGGTTTATTATGTACAGTTCAATAATAGCAACCATGAACATACATATATTATACACCATAGACAAATAACACATTTTGTGGTAATCTGATTATCTGATATTGCTGTCATAACTACAATCAGAACACACACACTGTAGTTTTATTAAAGCTGCTTAACTATATATTTATGTATGACAGTTTAGCTGGACTTACTAATAATGTGAAGATGTTTGTTACAACTTGGCATTTTCACACAGATTCATTGTAAATTTCATATTCAACATTAATGTTGGTAATCATTATTTCTCAAAACACTGACAAATAATGCTGAAATCTTGAATAATTCTTGGATGTTTAACATATGCAATTAAGAACATAAAATATCTACATCATTAGTTGATGAGTCTTTCAACAAAAGAGTCAATAATGTCGTCCTCCTGTAATCCTATAAACTTTCCATGTGGCTGTCCATTCCTTATACCCACAACTGTTGGCACGGACGATACCTGGAAATAAACACAACAATGATATACTAAATAACTACCAGGTAAAGGCAAGAATATATGGATGTCAACTTCTTTACACCACGCAACTACCAGGTAATATTAAATATATGGACCTGTCAATATATTTGATTCGATACATCAATACTAAATTTCCAATCAATGAGAGCAGGGATTGGAAAAGGCAGAGGCCATGGGCCATTCTGTACATTAGAATAAAAAATGGCCCATTAAAATTTTGAAGTTTACTATTGATTCAAAGGGCAGAAAATGGCTAATAATCCTGAAAATGGCCCATTGTGAAAGCTCTCAATCCTAATCCCTGATGAGAGGCACATATTTCTATGCAGGCTATGCTGAAACATAAAATATAGCTAACAATATTTGCTCCTACAGTCCGTTTGAGTCGGAAACAGACCGATGAATTGCAATTTTATCATTGTACAAAATTGCCACATAAATATAAATAGTACACGTTTATCATTTACTAATACCCAAAGCTTTCTTATATTTGAAAATTTTCCGGACTCAACCAAAAAAGTTCTTTAAAATTTTGACACAGTTAACTATTTGTTACGAGGGAGGAGTGCAGAGAAAGGGACAGCCAGTGCCTGTGCTGTGCCGTCTCCATCCTTTCTCGCACACCTGGCTGTCCCTTTCTCTGTACTCCTCCCTCGTAACAAATAGTTAACAGTGTCAAAATTTTAACGATAGTTTCTTAAAGAACTTTTTTGGTGGAGTCTGGAAAATTTTCAAATATAAGAAAGCTGTTGGGTATTAGTAAATGATAGACATGTGTACTATTTATATTTATGTGGCAAATAAAACGATTGGGCAGAGCTATGCAAATTAACTGAATTCCTAATCAACTAAAATTTTGAACTTACCTTTTGGCCTAAAACAAGGAACTAAACGTGATAACTATTATAAGTGAGAAAACTACTGAATTTACAAAGAACTAAACGTGATTCTCTTAAGTGATTCTAAATGAATTTTGAAATGAAATGACCCGCTAACTACCGCTAATTGCCTAACCTTTAACCATACTAATGCAAGTTCAACAATCTAACGCCACAATAGCCAATTGAACCTACACATCTAACATCTAAGTCATTCGTAGTCTAAATGTCTAAATAAATGCCTACACACGACCTGTAATGAATAGCAGAAAGGAGCGAATGGGCCGTGTATCGCTGACCACCGTCTTATATATGCAAAACCTATTCGTTTTTCCCGTGCACTTCACCAGGTGTGTTCGGGTGATACGCCTAGTAAGCACTGAGTGCGTTTGAGCGAGCAGTTTCAGTGATAAAACCAAAATGCCTTCAGAACATGCCCCCCTCCATGATAGACCCCTGTCTATCATTAAAACTGACTAAATGGGAGAAACAAGGAAAACTATCTATGAGTATGTACATCATTTGCTGTTAGAAGCATCATTTCACCAATTAACTCCATTCAAGAGGGCAGACCTTTGTGATAGGCCTTTTCAAGACTGTAGAGCCAACCTGAACATCAAGAACGCGCATGTGACCATCCTTTCCAGGATAGGTCTTCAATACTCTGCCTAGAGGCCAAACTCCACGAGGAGTATCCGAAGATACTACAATCACAACGTCATCCACCTGTAGGTCTCGACATGGTGTGAACCATTTCTTCCTGATGTTGAGAGATGGGAGCCACTCTCTCATCCATCGTTTCCACACGTGTCTAATGAGTTCTTGAACTCTTCTCCATCGCTTCTTAGGGCTGAAGGAGGTAGAGTCCAACTCTGGCGCAAATTCCCCACCTACCTGACCATGTAGGAAATGATTGGGCGTGAGTGGAACATTATCCTGTGGATGTGTGCTTTGATACGTCAAAGGTCTAAAATTCATAAGAGCTTCCACTCCTATGATGGCTGTCATGAGTTCCTCATCACTAACATCCCCTGAACTCAAAATAGCATACATAGTTCTTTTGGCCGACTTCACCAACGACTCAAAGACTCCTCCAAAGTATGGCGCATTTGGGGGATTGAAAATCCAGTTGACACTTTTGTTTGCCAAAGTTGATTTAACTACGCCTGAATCTAGGCCAGCAACAAGCTGTTTCAGCTCTTTTGCAGCCCCAACGGTTAGTCCCGCTTGTCTGAGATTATTTCCTTTGGCATACCACGCCTGTGCGCCATACGAAACAAGGCATTCAGAAACGAATCCGTGTCTAACCCAAAAGCCATTTCTAAATGTACTGCTCGTGTTGACAGACATGTGAAAAGGCAGAGATAACGTTTTTGTCGACTCTTACCTCGACCTTGTACCGTGTAAAACGGACCTGCATAATCCACACCTGTTGTCACAAATGCTTTCATTGAACATCGTACCCTAACCTTAGGGAGATCTGCCATTATCTGATGTGCTGGTTTGGCTTTTTGCCTTCTACACCATGAACACTGTCTTTCCCACTGACGTATTTCCTCTCTAGCTGAAATAATCCAGAATCTAGTGGACAAGGCCGATAACGTACTATTTGTACCCATGTGACTTACCTGCTCATGATAATATTTGACAACCAGTTTGGTGACCCAGGAATGTCTTTGGAGTATAATAGGATGTCTGGCATCAAAAGACAATGTAGGCCGACCAACTTACTGTTTGCTGACAACTCTGATTTTCTCATCAGTGAAGAGTAATCATCAGGAAATTCTTCCCTTTGATTTCTTACAAGTATTGCTGTTTCTGCGTCCTCAATGTCCTCCGCATCCAGTTCACCCTTCTTTCTAAGTGAACATGGAGCTCTAGCATTGTTAAGAAACCTATAGACCCAAGCATACACTCTGCAGAGTCTCTTCCAGTTAGAATATCTATTTGGTTCTAACCTATCAGTGTTTGAGTCAGCTTTAGTAAACATGACTACGTTTACTTGAGAAGGCCATTTTAGTTCTGGATTCTCACAGTTGTGAAAGGCAACTGTCTGTTTTGGCCACTAATCTTCATCACGAGTCAGAAATGTAGGTCCATGCAGCCATTTGTCAATGGAAAGGGTTTCAACATCTGCACCTCTGCTAAGAATGTCTGCAGCATTTTGCTTGGAAGGGACATATTTCCATTGACTGATGTTTGTATGTTCCTGTATGTATGCAATCCTGTTTGCTACAAATGGTTTAAAACATCTACTTTGTCTTCTAATCCACCAAAGGACGTTCTGACTGTCAGACCACAATGTTACACATTGTAGAGGCAACTCTAATGCCTTTGCTACTGCAAGAATCAGTCTAACCCCAAGAACAGCAGCGAGAAGCTCCAACCGTGGCATACTAACTGCTTTGAGAGGGGCTACACGACACTTTGAAGCTACCAGATGACTAGTCCTTTGACAATCCCCTTGAGTTGTAACTGAGAAAACTACAGCTCCAAACGCTACTTCTGAAGCCCTGAGTCCCCTTGGAACTCTAAGCGAGCACAAGCTTTCAACCTCTTGGTACCAAGTCCATGCTTTTTGTTCCAGATCTGGACTAATAGTGTCATCCCAGTTTACACCCGATAGCCACATCTCTTGCAGGATAACTCTAGCTCTTATGGTGAATGGAACTAGGAACCCTAGAGGATCAAACAACCTAGCAGTTTCTGTCAAGAAGTTCCTCTTAGTCATCTTGATATCCTGCCTAGATGACATGAATGAGAACCTAAACTCATCTGAGTCGGCACTCCATAGTAAGCCCAATGCTTTTACAGATGGCAATTCACTCATTTGAATATTTATCTCCTTTAGTCTGTCTTCTTCTGGTATTTGTTGGAGAACTGGTATGGAATTAGAGACCCACTTACGAGCATGCATTCCTGCACTACTCCACAGCTGTTGCAGCTGTTTGTAGAGCTCTATAGCTTTGCTGTCTGTCTCTACAGAATCAATGTTGTCATCCATGTAGGTTGACTTTTCTATTGTAGCTGCAGCTAATGGAAGTTCTTTCTGAAGTGATTTCGCATGTTCCTGAGTGATATACTGAGCTAAAATGGAGAACAATTTAGTCCAAATACAACCTTTGAGAACTCAAACACATCTGGCTTTTGTTTTGATCCATCGATCTCCAAAGAAACCTTAGATATGTAATGGTCATCCTGAGCAAGTTCAATTTGGAGGTACATTTCAGCAACATCACAAATGATTGCAACAGGGTGTTTCCGAAACCGCAGCAAGATCTCAAACAGATCATTCTGTAGTTTAGGGCCTTGATGAATAACATCATTCAATGATATGCCTTTATTCCTTGCCGAAGCATCAAATACTATTCTTACCTTTGTTGTACTTCTGTCAGGTTTAATGACAGGAAAATGAGGCAAGAACCATTTACTTTGACCTATTTCAGCTTCAGGTACTTTTCTAATGTAACCCTTTTGTATGTACTGTTCTATTACGTCATTGTAGGCTTCTGAAATGGTTCGATCTTTTGACAACTTCTTTTCTATATTGACAAGACGACTGTATGCCATGTCATAATTGTTTTGCAGACTATCACGACCCTCCTTCCATGGAATGCCAACCTGATATCTGTCTTCTTTGTACACAAGAGATTGTTTTACAGCCTTAACTGCAACATCCTCATCAAGACTTCTAACTGTTGTTGAACCCGAAATGCTTTCAGATTCCCAAAACGAATGAATCAAAGAGTCAAGATTTGTATCTGCTTCTACCTCTGTATTCTGGATGAAGAATGAACCTGCAACATGTGTTGCATGCCTGTCTAAACCTGGTATCTGACCCACACAAGTCCAGCCTAAAGGTGTCAACCTAGCTACTGGCTCCCTTGGAAGCCCACAGATTTCTTTGAGAGAAGAATGCAGCTCTAAATAGTCCATACCTATTAGGATGTCAACTATGGCCCGAGAACTTACCTCTGGGAATTGAATATTCCTCAAATGTGGCCATTGCTTTGCATGTGTACGCCAATCAATAACTTCCATTCTACCAGTTACTTTGGTAGTTGTCAAAGCTGTAATGGTCATGTCTACTGAACCATCCATACTCTCTAGGCCAACATCAATTAGCATACTGTCAAAGGTCTCCTGTTTATTATTCAGGACATTGACCGACACTTGTTGTGTATTACCTTGCACACCAAGTTCATATGCTACATCCTCGTTGATGTAAGTATCGCGTGCTAGCATCATCGAAAGCAATGCGCTCACGGTCATTCTGTGATTACCATTCTTAAGAACGACAGGAATTGTCCTAAGAGCAAGATAATGTGCTTCCTGTTTAGAAGTTGACAAGGTGGTTGTCTCTGATCTACTTTCATGAGACTTTGTGGTTGTATCATTAACCTCCGCATAATACCACTGTCAGCCCTATCGCTCCTGGCCACTTTGCTGTTGTCATGAAGTAACCTGTTATGATTAGCCTTACAGCCATCAAGCCCACATTTCACAATTCTACTGCATGATTTACCCAGATGACTGATGTCAAGGCAGCAAAAGCATAAACCTAACTGTTTTGCCTTATCCCACCTTTCTGGTAGACCAAGAGATTTGAACTGTGCACAACCCCACGTGTCATGATCTGTTCCATGACAAACATGACATTGCTTTGCCTTAGCTCGGTTATGTGTGCTTGAGAATGTTCCTTTTTTGTTGCTATCTCTCCTATCTGTTGTCTTTGATTTGTTAACTATTCCATGTTTTACCTCTGAAGCTATTGTCTGAAAGTCTGCCTCTTGTAGTATCCATTCCCTAAGTGTCTCAACTGACTCTTGTCTTTGGTTCTCAAACATCCATCTGTGAAACTGCGTTATCATAGCCTCATTCATCTTTTTAACCAGTAGTGAATACAAACACCCACTCCCCAATTCCTCTATCGTGTCAGATTCCCTCAAACTGACCACAGCTACATCAAGCATGTCAGCAAAATTGTCCAAATCTTTAGCACTCCCTGGTCGTATTGGCCTGAAATTATATATTTCTTCCAGTTTCAGTGCTATCTGGCGCCGCTTGTCGCCATACTTTCTATCCAACCTTTCTAAGGCCACATCATAGACTGAGGCACTGTGACCTAACTTAGCTACAAGTTGTGCTGCTTCACCAGAAAGATATTGTTTAAGCTGCAGAAGCTTATACTCATTAGTGGCTGGAGCTTTATCAACACATGCCATGAAAGCAGCTTTCCAGCCTTCGTGATTCACTAGTGTCACCATGAAATACTGGGATGGATACTGCCTCAAATTGTTTCCACATGTCTTCACCTAAATTGTGCTGCCTAGATGACTTACCTGAAGAGGAATAATACCCTTCGGTGTTAAGTGGAAGCTTTCTAACCACATTTGACTTTTGTGAAACACAGCCTATGTTGGGTGAATTAGGTTTGTCACCTTGACTAACTCCTGAACCATGTTGTGAACCTTTACAATTCTCATGCGAATGACTTGCGTCAGAATGAAATAACCTTGATATTCCAGACTTAATGCTCGATGCCTTTGAACTAGCAGGTGCATTGGTTCTAAGAAACCCTTCAGCATTATCAAGGGCCAGTTGAATCTCATCTTCAACAATTTCAATTTCCTTACTGGTTTTCTGAACTTTGTCAGAGTCACCAATCAAGCTGTAAGCCTCTAATAACTCAACTATGATACCTATAGCCTTGCTCTGCAAGGAACTAACCTGGTCTATGGCATTCTTGATTGTTTTACGATCTGGAGTCTCAATTTCAACTAAATTCAACAATTTGTTCTTTGCCTTAGTTAAAGCCGACTTTGATACAGTCTTCTGATGCTTAAGTTTGGCTATTCTCAGTTCTATCTCGCCAGGAGCGACCTCTAACATAGACTTAGCAATTGGCTTGGACTCTGACATAGTGAATAGTTATTTCACAGTAACTATTCTATGTCTTAAAGTATCTAACTGAACTAAATGCTAACACAACTATAACTGAATATTCTAACCAGAGAAACCACGCTCTGCTACCAAATGTTGCGCAGTGGAAAAAAAAACGATTTGGCAGAGCTATGCAAATTAACTGAATTCTTAATCAACTAAAATTTTGAACTTACCTTTTGGCCTAAAACAAGGAACTAAACGTGATAACTATTATAAGTGAGAAAACTATGGAATTTACAAAGAACTAAACGTGATTCTCTTAAGTGATTCTAAATGAATTTTGAAATGAAATGACCAGCTAACTACCGCTAATTGCCTAACCTTTAACCATACTAATGCAAGTTCAACAATCTAAGGCCACAATAGCCAATTGAACCTACACATCTAACATCTAAGTCATTCGTAGTCTAAATGTCTAAATAAATGCCAACACACGACCTGTAACGAATAGCAGAAAGGAGCGAATGGGCCGTGTATCGCTGACCACCGTCTTATATATGCAAAACCTATTCGTTTTTCCCGTGCACTTCACCAGGTGTGTTCGGGTGATACGCCTAGTAAGCACTGAGTGCGTTTGAGCGAGCAGTTTCAGTGATAAAACCAAAATGCCTTCAGAACAATGATAAAATTTGCAATTCATCGGTCCGTTTCTGAGTACAGTATACAAAGTACAGTATCAGTACCTTTTCATTCCTAATTCTGAATTACATATCTAATGGCTATATTACACGTCACACAATACCATGACACAACCTGAGAATCTTTGACATATCAAATGAAGCATAAGTCTGCTGTTAATCAGGCATACCTACCCCAAACCTCATCGCCAGATCTGCATTGTCATCTATATCAACCTTTGCTAGAATCACTTTGCCTTCTTTGCCCGCTACGAGAGACTCTCCAACCTCGGTGCCAGGAGCTTACAGGGCCCACACCACCTGAAATAGAGACATTAGCAGGATTGTTATCATGTTTTTGTCCATTTATCAAAGGATAATAGTCACATTTTATTTACATTTGTGCAGCATAGCAGAGAGTTTTGTGCTAAATTTGTTACTGTTATTTGAGCATCAGCTCAATTTGTATCAATACTGACCACATTTAACATTGCTGACAGTTCTTCTACCATGTCTAAAGCTTAGTTCTTACCATTAATGAAACATACTAGAGCAATAGGTTTCTCATTTTTCAATTTATGGATTTGACTGATGGGAACTACAAGCCATTATCAGAAAAGTACAGAGTATTTATAAATTTCTTGATGGCTAAATCCTTTTTGGACTGAAAAACAACAACATAGAAAATGATAGTAAACTTTTAAACTTGTTAATCCAATGCATAGTATATAGGACATGCCTCTTCAAACCCTTCCAATGACCAAACCTCAGAAAGTATATATGATACATGCCTGACAGTTAACAGTATATAGGACATGCCTCTTCAAACCCTTCAAGTGACCAAAACATCCTCAGAAATGAATACATTTTCATGATACAGTAAAAGTACTAAAAATGACAGTTAACATCCTACTCTTGAAACTGACTTAGCATTTATTTTTACAAATACACATCTTGCTATCGAAACTAATGATATTTTCCCAATAAACTGAATCAAACAATTTCATGCCAAAAAAGACATGGAAATATTGAGCAAAATTGACCTAAGCACACTTGTTCTAAAATATCTGTAAACAAACATTAAGCACATGGTCTTAGTGGTATCATAGTAATATGTCTCACGTTGCATGGAAGTCAACGACCACCGGGGTCTTGCTGTCTAGGACTCTCTGCTGGAAGTCATCATCATCTTGAATGTTGATACACTTGAACTTCGCACTGGCTGCAAGTGACCTGACTGGCGGAGTTGCGATCTTGGTGACATGTGACTGGTGTGAGAGTAAAGGCTGTGGGAGGCGGAGACAGTGGTGACATCTCACACTGCTTGTAACCATAGGAACCAATCTGCGAAGTATCTGTCGGCTTGCCATCATAAAACCTGAATAGATGTATGTTTAGATTCACAGAACATCAATTCATGTAAGCATAGGTTGTAGTGCTTGATTGGTATCACACAGCAGAAATAATCCATATACCATCAAAACTGTTTAGTGTAATGTTTCCACCAGTAATGTTAACTGACAGAAGCAACTGTAGACCCTGCAATGGCCATGGGTGAGGTGAGGTGAAAATGGGTTTTACGTCGTGCTTGAGAATATTTCGCTCATATGACGACCTGCATGCGTGTGTATGTGCGGCTGCTTGTACTAGCCCAGACTTAAGCTGGTTTTATAGTGCTAGCCCACTGAGGTATCATGCCGCAGTGAAGCATGAATACCCCACTCAGACACATTATACTGACTCCGAGCCGACCAGTCCTTGTTGTACCCATTAATGCCGAGTGCCAGGCAGAGACCAACAAGTACCATATTTTAACGTCTTTTGGTATGACGCGGTCAGGGATCGAACCCGCGACCTTCCGCTCTCCGGGCGGACGCTCTAACCACTACACCACGGAGGCGGTCCAATGGCCATAGGGTGCTAAATGGGTAGGTTGCACTGTGGGACTGTGGGACTGTACTATAGGTAAGGACAACTGATGTGAATCAGTATGCTTACAAAAGGTATGTTTGGTTGCAAGGGGGCAGACTAGAATGATGAGTGACATCAAGTCAGTATGACCTACTCCAAAAAATGTACCTTATCACATAATAGAGAAAATTCTATACCCTTGATCTTATAGCGAAGCATCATAAAATTCATGATAAATTATACTGCCATTTCATTAGTAATATTACATGTCTTAACAGACAGGCCTACCGTGTGTATCTCTATATCTGGCTACAAAACTTGCTATCATTAAGTCTTGTTGGACATGATCTTAGTCCTGTCAATTAACACTGATATTGGCCTATTACTGAATATTATACAAGCAGTTTGCTAAGGGTGTATAAATGTAATAAAAAACGGTAAAAAAATGCATGGGAGCTCGCCCTCGTTAGAACTCATTTGGAACTGGCGAGATCAAATCATGACAAATGATGAGACATTTTCATGACGTGGTGCTGAAATAATTTCTAAAATTTCAAATCTCTATCAAAGTTCTCATCTGCAGTAAAATTCTTGTTGTCAGCATGAAACACTTTGACTGTGACTGACTTAGCACATTGCGTATGACATGCAAACACTTACACAACCTCACCTTGCATGCACCACTCGACGTTCTACTGTGAACTACGTCACAGGTATTGCACTGGTGTAGTACGTCATCAATACTGTCCTAGATCCTCGATAGCGTGCATGGATACTGACGGGCCCACTTCTTACGGTAGGTGACAACCATTTGAAACTTTGAAAAGTTGATGTCACTTTCTCCTTTAGTGTTACGAGCGTCCTATTGAAGGATTTGTTTATGTGAGTTATAACGACACCCATTGATACACATAATAAAGTTTCAGCTAACGTGGATAATTTGAATCGCTTCCTATTTCTGTGTGTGTATGTACAGGTCTAGTTGATAGGACCACATGTAAACAATCCTCCTTCACAGGCTTTGTATTAAGTTACACACACAATTGGCTTTAGATATAACTGACGCTCAACTTATACTTACTACTTGATTAAACCGTAAATCATTTTTTCTAAATCTGTCGTGTAACCGGTTCCACT
Source organism: Haliotis rubra (assembly GCF_003918875.1). Taxonomy (NCBI): domain Eukaryota; kingdom Metazoa; phylum Mollusca; class Gastropoda; order Lepetellida; family Haliotidae; genus Haliotis; species Haliotis rubra. The sequence goes on along the minus strand of NW_025766986.1, from coordinate 1,095,394 downwards.
GATCATGGGTTCGAATCCACGATAATGTCTGATATTTTTATTTTGGGCCTGTCAGTACAGTGTCCCATGCAGGTGGATTTAAGTGGTAAAAGTCTAAGTCAAATAAATTTCCGGCGGTTTTTACACTTTGTTAACTATAACACGTACATAAACAAACACCAAAATACATCCATGCACTTTTCGTCCATGTTCTGATTGTACATGCGACAGTGATATAAGTTACAACAAATGCACACAGCATGATATGGTGTTTGTTTCATGTAAGGTTGGTAGATCTATATATACATGTATTTCTAATATCAATATGCCGAAAGAGGATCTTTAAACTTTGTGAACATTAATATTAATATTATCTGGACTATCAGGAATGGTATATACTGTATGATACAAATGCAACTTTAATATTTTTTCAATTTAAAACAAGACGTGATATTCGAATGTGCAAATTGCACTCATGGGTATTTAATACATATAACTGTACATTTCTACATTTTATAAAGATATAATTTTACATTTATAACAAAGTTTATTGCACTTAAATTAGTTATTATGATTTTATCATTTTGAAAATCTCATAGCAAACTTACATTTAAAATGTAGGAAATGAAATCTGTTCGTTTTATTCTTGTTATAGCGATTTCATGTAAAGTAAAGAAAATTACGTACATTAGACATATTAATTTCAGTTAATGGACAGTCATAATATCTTCTGTCACCCATACATGCACAAAACAAAGTAACAACACGAAACCTTAAATTAGTCTTCCTGTAATTTCGCCTTGTTGTCCCTCAAGCAATCAATAGATCATCAGTCATTACTAATCAATAACCGTTCAGCTCGCAACGCAGCACATTCCTTTGTCGTCGGAACAGTCAGTTCCCCATAATAACGAACGTCGGGTAATATTTGACCTTTCATGATATACTAATGGTACTATGAGGTATGTGGTCGCTTTTCTTAACTAACATAATAAGACAGACCTCCCAAAAGACAGACCGCTTAGTTACCTAATGATATTACATTAATGACAATTTACATCGAAAACCTTTTTTCACGGTTATTGGTATTAACGTATTTGTTTCTGTCCAGGTACACGAACGCTGTGGGCGTGTTAAATGGACAAGATGGCCGCAGTGGCCACACAACAATCCACCGATGTTAACGCAGCGTACAAGCCCCGCCGCACAGAGGCCATGCCCAAGAACTCGCTGTTCGGAACGTCGCTTGAGATGAGGGATGGAGAGGTGCAGCATCAACACCCGGCTGAAGCCGTCACTGCAAACGTCAACGTCCGTCAGGGTAGGACTGTCAGACCTTTTACATTAGCCGCAGTGTACAAAGGAACTCTTTTGTTGTACACATATGTACAGTCAAGTAATATCATGTTACAGGGGTGGAAATAACCCATTGCCCGACGCCCGAGTCCAGTGGTTTGTCGGTCGGGCAAGCAAATTTGTATATCACACTGTACCGGTGTCCAGTTGACTTTCCAATGTTAATTATGTTCTTTATGTAAAAAATCAACAAGAAAACAGCTGGTATAGTGGAATAATGATCAGGGCAAGTGATTTTACATGTGCCACTGTACCGGAGTACACTAGCAATTTTAAAGTTATTTCCACCCTTGTGTTAAAATGTTATGGATGACGAAGGTACCACAATAGTAATGTCACCTTCCATAATGAACCCGCTAATCCAAATGAACCAAAGATCTTTTATCAAACACTTACAATATGATGTCATACGTGCTAAATTAGTTAAAGGATACAACTTGCCCGCGTTTATGGTGCATAATGGAATGTCACAAAGAGCCTAAGGTCGGTGTTTGATCCCCAGGCAATGTCACGCCGAACGACTGTTAAATGTGATTCTTGTTGCCTTACCTGGCGCTCGAAACTAAGGACCATGACAATGATTGGTAGGTTCGCGGACAGTATCTGAGTGGTTGTATCCGGTTTATACTGAGGCATAGTATAACACTGGGCTAGCACCATCGAAGGCTGGACTTGTACAAGAGGCGACACACACACGCATGCACATCGCTATTTAAGTGAAGCTATCCTGAACGCAACATGAAACCCGTTTTACCTCAACTGAAACAAAACTACCTAATTTACTTCCTAAAATGAAGGTTTTTAAGTCGTTAATAGTCCGATAAGGTAATAATATAACAAGACGTGTTATGTTAGAGCTGACTAATAACCTTGATGAACCAACAGGGTCTGTGTGTTATCTGATTGTATTGAATGCTGTAGTGTGAACAACTGATCCATAGATCGGTGATCACCACTTGCCCATAATGCTTTCTCAAAACTATCTTCTAATCTGGTAAACGTGCTTTAGGACCTACCGAAGCTTAACACGTGTCTTATCTTTACCTTTACCGACGGGTACAGTGTCAGGGTATCACCTGTAGAATGTTTTATGTTTTCAATCCAGATAATGATATTCTTCGCCGCAAGCGTGCTGACTTTGAACACCAGAAGGAGGTCGTCCGGAAGAGTCAGAATGACCTGAAGTCCGCCGAGGACAAGGCCCTGGCGTTTAGCCCTGACCCCAAAACTACAGGTTCCATGACGTCAGCTTCATCATGGAAGGGTCAAACGGACAAGGAGCACAAGTGGTTTACGGAGAAGGACATTGAACACGCCAAAGACGTTAATGTGGGTGGTCTCACAGCTACAGGAAGTTACAACAGAGACAAATATGGCCGAAAACCTAAAGTGCATTCTTATAGCCAAATGGGGGACATACTTTATCCGGGGATGGAGTTCACGCCCCGGCAAGGCAATGACGTAAATCAGAACAGCAATTTCAGGAAGAGATCTCAACAAAGGACCAATATCACGAACAACCTTGAGATGCAGACGGCTGGGTCAAGTCAGCCAGCTCCCCGCAGTGTTATAGCGATTCCCGCCAACATCAGACACAAGTACGGCAGTGCGGTATGCGATGCCCTGTTTTCAGACGAAGCCACTGTGGCGGCCAGCATAGCTCGGTACGAACAACTAGAGGCTCCTGTACAAAATCGGCGTCCTGAACAACCAGGAGTGTTCAAGAAGAATGACAACCCCGAGTATGATCTCCTCAGCAATGCAACCCGACAGAATGTCTTTCCTGGTTACAGTTCGGGCCATAAAATTAGTACAACGAAAACTGTGTACAATGATAGCGTCTTCCCTCAGCGATACCAGGATCCAGAGGAATACCGTTACCAAAGGGATGAGCTCAGTGAGTATACTTCTACCTTCCAAGGTATCAGAATGTTTAAGTTGATTGGCACCAATAATACGCTGAAACACTGCCAGAATAAAACAGAGATATTTATAAACGATTTATAAGAAATAATGATCGTATATGTTATCTGTGGTAAATTTGTATCCTGATGTGACAGACATTGAACAAAGGTACAGAGTTAGATTGTTGCTGGTCACGTGGCCCTACCCTCAATGACAAAAAACTTACGTTAGCTTAAAGTCGGCTTCCTATAAAAACTGTAAATCGTGGTAACATCCAAAGACAGATAACTGAAATTTCATTGTCATGATAATCAAATTTGTTGTGACATTAAAGCACTGTGCTTTGTCATAGTGTTTAAGTTTGTTCTGATCTCCACCAAGCAGTAACATATGTGGGATTGTAAAGTCGGAACTAATCGTTATTTAAAGTGGTATCAAATGAAACTCTATATTTCTCACGGCTAATGTTAAACAATGTTTAGAATGATAATCTTTCTCAAATTGGAGGGGGCCGGTGGGGTAGCCTAATGGTTAAAGCGTCCGCTCGTCTCGCCGAAAACCCGGGTTCGATTCCCTAAATGGGTACAATGTGTGAAGCCCATTTCTGGTGTGCCCCGCCATGATATTTCTGTACATTGCTATAAGCGGCGTAAAACCATACTCACTGACAAACACAAATTGGAGGCATGTTTCCACATCATGTAATGTTCCTTCCTTTCGCTAAGCTGCCAACTTCCTCTACTCTTCTTCTGATCTATCACTAACGCAACCATGTATAAAAATATCACTGAGATCACTTAGCCATCATTGCAAGATATCCACCTGCAATCTCTATTTTACGACACAAACTTGTGATTCAATTCGCAATGACGTAAACTGACGTTCAGATTCAGTCACCTGATTCTTTCTTGTCACAAGTCACCTGATTCTTTCTTGTCACAAACATTGTGCAAGTGTTTCCAAAACACCAGATATTGTACCCAATTACAACATTGCTAGCGAAATATTTATGGATTTAATGGAAATAGTCCTAAAACACCAGGTGTGTACTTTCTTATGAACGTCAGTATATTTTGAAATATTTGATCAAAACAATGAAATTCGGTATTTGATGAGACAATGAGTCAGACATAGTGTATATGGGACCTGCGATCGGAATACTTGCTACGGTGCATCTATGCTGCTTTAACTCGTTTTCTGCAACCTTTTCTTGACGAACCTTACACGTTGTGTTCCACCATTTGCTGTGCACATCTTTCCCTGGCATATTTGTGTGGTGTTGCTGCACGTGTTTCTGGTTTGTTTTAGGTAAGTGGGCTGAACACAACGTGCTGAGAGAGAGAATGAAGAAGGCCTGGGAACGCAAAGCTTTGGAAGGGGGGAAGAAGGAGTAAATTACAGCTGTATATGATTATCAAAGTCTCTTTGTGGTAAATAAACGTCATTTTATCACATCTTTAATCAATTTTACAAAATCGTTAATTTATTTTACATTTTTGGTTTTAAGAAAATGGCTTTATTAATGAAATGAAAATTTCACTTTTTCATTTTAGAATACTAGACTCTTTTTAGTAAAACCATGCGCTTCTGCTTGCACACACGATTGCTTTTTTTTCTCCCATAATACTGCACGACTAATTTCATGAATAAAGCAACATTGATACTTTAAAACTACTCAGAGTCTTTAGTTCATGTTTGCCCAGAAATAATCAAGAAGAGTGTGATTATGTAAGCCCTTTTCCGCTCGCCATACAGTTGAAACTGACCTATCCGATTCGATGAAAACTTACATTGCCCAATGCAGATTACAGAAGCCAAATCCAATGCTTGGTCTGTTTTCATATAAACATGATATTTCCGTTATTTTGCCTTTGTTTCACCATAAAACATGTTTGAATACGTGGTATTGGCTATTTTCTCGTTACGCTGTATCAATACTTTGTTGATTTGAACATACCAACATCTTTTCAGGTAAATGGGCAGAACACAATGTATTACGACAGCGTATGGGGAAACAATGGGATGAGTATCTGGCCAGTTTACCCAAGGCAGTTGTAAACTGGGATCGGAGTGCCACTCGACCCGTTCCTGTTAAACCGACACAACAAAAACTAAAACCTAAGCCAAAGCCTAAAAAACCGGAACCAGTTGTTGAGAAGCCTGCCACCCCGTTAGAAGTTATAGAGTTCAAGACCCCTCCAATTACACCACCCCCGGCGCCAGCGCCTGCGCCAATGCCAGAAAAGGTTGAAAAGGACGAAGAATTTTGGAAGTTTTTCGATCAATCAATACCTACGTGATGTTTTCATGTTTGAAAACTATCACTGGTAAATTTAATTATATTTCGATTATTTACGGTTTCACATTTTATATTGACAAGGGTAATTCTAATTATATTTCCCGTTCACCGTTTCCATGTGGCATTTCTTTTCCAGGGGTGTTGAATATTGATATTGAATTGATTGTTTCGATATTTTAAACTTTTTGGAAAAAAGCCGGGGTAGCTTAGCCTCAAATTACCAGCAATAACCTAAAGAGCATTAATATTTATTTTGTTTTATTTTCCACTTTGAAGAATAGATATGTCGAGTGTTTGAACATCTTGCTTTGTATTACCTTTTGTTTACATGTATGTATATCTACGCCAAAACTATGTACTAGTATTTATGCTCCATGTAGTATTACGTTTATCGTGTACGTTTAGAGGGCAGTGTATAACTGCCGGTATTGCTGCTGTTTGTACATCTCAGTTATACCTATATATGTTGTATCATGTAACCATGCATTAAGCAGAATCTGTTTATACGTTTCACTATTGTTTTACACTTTGTTGATGGTGTTTTAAGTCTTCATCTCCACCGCAACACATCGTTGTCAGCGTTTCACTTATTTACAGATAGGAACGTTTATATTTATTTTGTTTATGAAGACACGTGTTGTAATTCGATGAAACCTTCTTACTGGAAAGAGTTTAATTCGTGTGTACATTTTGTGTTCTATCTTTAAAGACTAACTTACATATGCCGGTACGTTTTAAGACCTGTCTTAATTAAACCGATTCCGATTTGTCTTCGAACTTTCACCGTGAGTGAAATAACACACACTGATTCATCCACTTTTGTCTTTATTGTCGTACCCATTGTTCATTGATAACGTACTTTTTGTCTTACATCTCGCACCTGTTGATCATTGGCGTAATTCTTATGAAGTTCCCGTTATTGAGACAGACATATATGTGATGCTTGTTTTATCGCTTCGTCATACTAAGTGATATTATTGTTCATTAAATTAGTAAGGTGAGGTGAGGTGAAATTGGGTTTAACGTCGCGCTGGAGAATATTTCGCTCATATGACGACGTGCATGCGTGTGTATGTGTATGTGCGGCTGCTTGCTGATTTTATAGTGCTAGCCCACTGAGATGCCATGCCGCAGTGAAGCATGAATGCCTCACTCAGACACATTATACTGACTCCGAGCCGACCAGTCCTTGTTGTACCCATTAATGCCGAGCGCCACGCAGGGACCAACAAGTACCATATTTTAACGTCTTTTGGTATGACGCGGTCGGGGATCAAACCCGCGATCTTCCGCTCTCCGGGCGAACGCTCTAACCACTACACGACGGAGGCGGTCAAATTAGTAAGGGTGTTGTGTAGCGTATCTGTGTTATCTACAGAAAGTTATGAAAGATGACAGTAGACGAAACAAAGAGTGCCTTAACTTGACATAATTATCGTGTATTGAATATATTCCATCTTCATAGTATTATCAAGAAATATGTGTCTTCGATGCTGTTGAAACACCATGTAGCGAAGAAACCTTGCCATCACCAGTTTGTAAGAAAATGAATACAAACGTATCTAGAATTGTTGTTATGTGATTTTCTGATTGATTTCAATTCAAGGTCGTGGCCCCATGCAGTGTAGTGAGCAAGCAGGTGAGTGAGTATGGTTTTCGGCTGCTTTGAAGACTTTCAGTTATAGCTGACCTGAAGCTGAGGAAAACCAAAAGTAACCTTCACAACTTGAATTCGGATTTTGGTACGGCGAAGGGTCGCAACTCCACATCGAGTTGTGACACTTTATTCCACCTGTCATGTTTTGTCACGTCATACCTCGGGCCAGTAATATGGCAATATCATATAGCTATTCTGCTTTCATGTCAATAGGCAATCTGTTACGGAGTTATGCAGATATTTGAGGGGTGCATCTCTATATACATTATGTCGAGAATACATTAATCCACAGTCAATGTCTTTTATATGGCTAACAACCGAAGTGAACAACCACTGTACAGTCTCATGTAAACCAAATTATACTCGTCACAAAAAGATACGGCGTTGTTAAAAATCTTATTAATTTGAAAAAAAAGAATTAACAAAGATACGTTTCAATGTAAACTTCAATAGGTGGATATCGAGATCATAATGTCCATGACATTGACTTTATGATTCAAAATTATTGTCGGGTCATGCAACGCCATGGGCCACAAGCTCAATTACGGAAATGTCCACAACGAGCAGCAGAACAGTGGTGCACCGCCAACACAATGAATCGATCAATTGGCCATTGACTGAGTTTAATTTTACACCGCTTTTAACAATATCAAGGTAGGGGACATCAGAAATGGGCTTCACAAATTTGTACCTATGTGGGGAATCGAACCCGAGTCATCGACGTGACGAACGAAACAACTAGGCTACCCCATCGCCCCAAATGACCATTGAAGGCTATGAAATGACTTGTAAAAATCTCGGGAATTCTGCTGCCAAATCTCGAATGTAATTCGGCAGATTTGGTACACGTGGACATCTCTTCATTTCATCCCACACATACTTTTTAGAGGAGAAACCCGTGAAGATCCGGTTTAGAATTGATCTTCGGTATGCCATGCTTGTTGTAGGGGGCGACTAACGGGATTGGGTGGTCAGGCTCACTGACATGTCATCGTATCCCAGTTGCGTAGATTGATGTCCATGCTGTTGATCACTGGATGGCCTGGTCCAGACTCGATTATTTACAGACGTTTCTATGGCAATAGACATGCGCAGCCACCTTGAGACATTCCACCACGGACCATCCCAGCAGCCTCATGACGTTCAGTCGTGAGTCTTGACATGATTTGCGGTTCATCAGCAAACGTCAAACAAGTATACCAAGTCGAGAACCGTTTTGACGTTAATGTGCTAAACTTAGTTCATCCAGAGGCACATGCACAAACGTGCTGTGCCTGTATGTGCCCATGCCGTAACGTAGCACATGCATATGTGTTCAATTCAATTCACAAACCCGGGTGTTTCCATCTGTATACGTATGTGTGTACACAGGTAGTTCCAATTTGATTTCCCGTGTGTACAGTTTCTTTTTGTGAGTAGTATATAAACGAATTCAGTAGTACATTTGACCAATTCATCTGAACCAAACTCTGTACAAAGATCTAATATATTCGTCGCATTTATCAGACTAGATGATAACGTGTCTAAATTCTATTTATGTACGGTTTGAAGGGAAGAGTGAATTTAGTTTTACGGCGCGATTAGCAATGCCCTACCTATAGCTTACAGGTCATTAAATACCCGAGTTCCGTCCATTCAAACGAGATGCTGATAGCATGAGCAAAACCACACATCGTTGGAGTAAGATGACACTGCGTAGTCTCCAAATGCCTACAGTGACAAATGCCTACAGTGTAGAATAAACAAAGTAATGCACCAGTGATTTCAAGCAGCAGTATCTTCTCCCCATTAGATAAATGGAACATTCCAACAGACAAGGTGGACAAATGCCTACACAATGAAAAATGCTGGGGTTTTTCATATATTTGTGAAATGGAACAATAATTGAATTCATATCTTTACATCTGGCAGGGTCAAATATCTTTTCATCATCTTATGCATATTTTGACTGGCAAAAAGTCTGAGAATTTGTTTTACTCCATCTTCACTAGTCGACCAACAGCACTGAGAAAGTCCAAGGGAGCCTTCACACCAGCTCGTAGCTGATCCTTTAGTCTATCAAGCCTGCTGTCAATCTCCTTGTACACACGACGTCGTGGCGGTGGTTTAGCTCAATAGATGAACTGAACAAGCTTGTTCCGTTCGGTCTTCTCCAGGTTCTGAAGAACCTTCCCATTTTATTTCAACACGTTTCCTTCTCAAACTTACTCAGTACAAAATCTATTGCATGCTAAACAGAAGTAATGAAATTGCTTTTACATATATAGTTCCTGTTGAGAAAGATAGACAAATTGTATCGAAAACAAGCAAAAAGGACACATAAGGCACTGCTTGTGCTGATATGATCAGATAATCTCTAGGACGTTTTCATAGTGTAGACAGGTTAAACGCATTAGCGTGGAAGTGACGACTTGTGTGCAGGGAAGCGTATCACTGCTGCTCACCTAAAACAACATACTCCGTAGATATTATTGCCTGTAGGCATTTGTCACTGTAGGCATTAAGAAACCTAACCGATGACACGCAGTCATCAAGGTCACCCATACAGGGAATTCCAATATTTCGCTGTTTTAATTACCATATGGGTACGTGTATATATTCTACCTCACTTTGGGATTGGTTTGCCTTCAGTAGCGTCCTGACTCTAGTGACCCCTTCTATAGCCTACTACATGTAAATAAATAATACTAATAAACTCCAAATTTATATGGCGCCCAAAATCCAGATGTTTCTGAAAGGTCATAGGCCCTTAGGATCGGCCCTTCGGATGCTGGGTGATGGGATGGTCAGGATCGGTAACTTGTTTGTTTTGCATCGCGTCGATGCTCATAATATCAAACATTAGGTTTTCCGATTCAGACTGAAGTATCTACAGACCGCTGTCATTGAGGAGGAGTATTGCTGTAAACAAACAAACAATAACAACAACACTGTGATGTCGTAAAACCAGTAAAACGGAGATACCTCATGCAATACACAGGCTATACATTTTTAATGTAGATAGGATTGAACATTCCTTTATAAAATAAAGGGAAAAAGTAACTGTGCATACCATACAATTGCGTAAAATAAAATTTATTTGAAAATTTAGCCTCAGAATGTTGTGGAAAACACGTTAATTTCAACCTAAACTAGGCGTACCTCATGCGGCGGCTTACAGAAAACCAGCGTCTCCGCGCGGTTGGTATGCTGGAATGGCCCAAAATGTTGTGGAAACACGCTTTGAGCGTCGTCACCAAGGCCAGGTGTTGCTCGGACCATTCCAGCTGTCCAATCAGTTCAAACGTGAGGGAGCACAACTGATAGTACATGTGTTATGCACCAGGGTATTTCAGCAAATGAGTCTGGGGCACTTATAGAAGGACACACACAGTGCAACATTCATGGTATACGCCACTAAACATCTTGTATATCTCTTCGTCTAAACAATGAAATATTAGGAATCAAAATCTGGGACATGGTTCAGAAACAGCTGGCTCTTCAATAACTTTGACACGTCGTTGTCAAGCCTGCAAAGAAACGATACTGAGAACTGGCTCAAAAAATCTCTTCAAGGGCTTCACATGGTGCCTAGCAAATTTTTATTATCCACCAGAGTGACTGCACAGTAATTCCACTTTCCAGTGGTTCCCGACGTTACACCGGAAATGACATTTGACACAAGAAAACTCTGGGGCATGATACATGGTAACTAAACATTGATTGTGGACTTATGTTAACACATTTGAAACTAAACTTGCTCACAAAACAACGTGAATAACAAAAACTCATGACTAATTGATGCATGAATAATGACTGACAACATATTGTCAAATCGATCATTTAGTCAGCCGCCATGTTTGTCCAAACCCTGACCTGGAAACTTCTTCACTACTCTTCACGATGCCTTGTGAGCACAAACTGGCCTCCATGCTACAGCGATACTTATTGTGCACCTCCTTTCACGTTTTAGCGAAACATGTCGAAATGATGAAAGATGTCCCAATGAACTAGGTGAATTCGTGTAAATAAATCACAAATATTGAGTGAGTGAGTGTTTTCCAAAGAACCAGCAACCATGTTTTATATATAATCGTAGCTCCTTTTTTGGAGAGACTTGAACTGAGTCTAAGCTGTAATGTGGCACAACCACGTATGTAGAAACCCATGAAAGTAACGCCGTAATGGTTGCGTCTCTTAACCGTGACAGGATCCGCTGATCATAGATTAGATTTTCAGATTCAACCTGATTATGATCAAGTATGTCGGCATTATTCCCGCGCCCATTAGTTTCACCAAAGTGGCTTGCGTCAGCGTCCTTCGCTACAGCGTCCATCTATCACGATCACCTCTTAAAATAGCGTTTAAGCCGGCGTTACACTCACTCACTGATCGTTTGTGGGGATGTTAGCCTGCTTCACGCCGTGTTCAATTCCCACATGGGTATGCATTCAATGTCAGTCAGTCAGTCACGCTGTGTATGCATTCAATTTGCATAAAGATCAGTGAGAGTATTAATGACTGACACGAGTTCTACATTGGCGTTTATGCATAACAAGCCAGACATTACTATATAATAGGGCTGGGACGGGTAACTCGGATACCCGGGACGGGTGGGGGGTGAGTTGGACCCGGGTACCCGTCTCAATACCCGGACCCGTTATGATCATGTGACTAATAGATTAAACTATGCAATACGTTATTCTTTCATGATTAAAAGGTTGTATTATCTTTGAAGATTTAGACATAATTTACATGTTTATATAATACATGATTAAGATATTGAAAAACTTCAAATTTTAGCCTCCGAGCTGAAGAATATATTGCCATTTCTAACAAATTTGATGTCAGGAAATATCATAACGGGTATCAGGGTAGGGTATGGTAACAGGGGTGGAGTACCCAGGTAGAAAATGTGGACCCGCCCCAGCCCTACTACATAATACGTTAGTTTTATGCCTATCAAGTGCATGAGTGCAATTTGCATCAATGCTCATGTCGAGCGTGTAGTTTCTTGTCAAATATATCAGATAATCATAGATTACTGGAAGACAAGACACTGCCATGTTCAGGTACTAATTATCAACAACTATCAACAGATACACGAACATGTCTTTTGGCGACCCAATCCGAAGTGGTTCTGTCATCGGAGAATTTCCCAGTAATGAAATCCACTATCTGACTGACTGATCTCTTATCACAGATAGAGATCGAGCACTATTACAGGTGAAATCCTATATCAAATATTATAGTCCCACATCACATTGTATAATGCACAACATACAGGTTCGTGAAAGATCAAATGCGATAAAACAACATATTCCCCTCAATTATTCTTTAGAATCAATTCTTAATATCGGTGGTACTACTTCTGGAACTCACAAATAGTTAAGAAAGTAGAGATAAAGTAATGGTGCTGAAAACAGATAAATGCCCGGATGTTCAGCCGTGATTATCTATGATTGGCTTCCGCCTTTAATCCATACATTGTTTATCTAAACAACTCACATGAGTCCAGCAAGGTTATTATCACAGAACAACGAACGACATCTATCGTTTTGGATAGATCAAAATATCCACGTGCCTGAATGGGCCTCTGCTCCCAAAGGTTCCTTGCAATGCAGACATCAGATCATCGTGACGACCAAGGCATTATAATCCTGCGTCAGTACGCAGGAAGCACAGTGTTCTTTCAGGCTCTTGCCCTTCTGCTGCTATATTTGAGGCAAACCGACTTCAGATTCTTTCTTTGATGTTTCATCGTGGTGGATGACCTCTCTTTCACCACTGACGTCCACTTCTTCTTCATCTTCCTTGTCATCCCCACGATCATGGAGCAGCTTCCGGTGACCTCTAAGCACGATGCGGAAGTCATTCGAGGATGATGACGGTACCTTAGCTTGATTCTTGGCTGCGTGTCCATCTTTTGCCGAATTGACGCTTACTCTTGTAATTGAGTAGTAGTCGCTATGGAGTTCACTGTTAGGGTCATATTCCTGCCTTGCATCTCCTGGGAAACTGATGGCGAACACCTCTGTCGGGACTTCTGGGAACATCCTGAGACTTTTCCGTGTCTGGGCAATCTTAGGGTTGAAGGACGCATTGTGAAACGTTCTGGACCGAGGTGGTAGAAGGGAGAGGGAAGTCTTCATAAAATCCAAACCTTTAATAGGTGGAAACGATTCCTTCTTTACCGGAATTGGTTTTGCAGGTTTAGCACATGCAATTGCCAACTTCTGCTCATCTGTCAAGATTGCCTTTGGAAAATAACGCCCGGGTACTTGCTTGGCTCGTGTCATTGCAGGGCGAAGAGGTAGAGGTTCTATACTCTTCTTATTGCTTTTGGAATAGATGGCTTTCAGAGTCAAACTGGTAAAATCTCTGGAGTCAGCTTTCATTGTGATGGTTGGGGCGAAGCTTGATTGTACCCGTCTGCCATTCACATTGCTCGTAGCGCCGAGAATACGGAGCGGGGATGTAACTCCAGAAGTATCTGTATAACTGTACGAAGATTTCACCTCCCGGGTTTCTCGGTTTGACAAGCCACATGCAGTGTTCCGACTCCATCCTGGGACATAGATCCCTGGGGTAAGGGAGGAGGTGAAAACTGACCCGGCCGTCATCATACCAGATATTGGGTTAGCTTTCTATCCTCATGTTCGTATTCTGTAATGTTGGATCCGATATTCCACGCTTCCCACTTTGACAACTCCACTTACTAACAAATACACAAAAAATCTCCCGGCAACAGTTCACCGGTGTGTTCCGCTCCGTATACAGTCTTTGGGACGTCGTCCGTGATTAAACTAAAGTAATTTGTTCACAAACAGGTTACAGGCCCTCCTGATCACGTACCGGTGTGGGTCATTAAGCAGACGACACCTGATCGCGGTCGCGGTCTTCTTCACCGTCAGCTATTCACGATGAAGGTCTTCAGGATACCATGTTATGTTTTTCTTGAGTACCATCTTACTTCGACTTGTTGCTGTGATTCGTTTCGTCTCTCTGGCCAGATCTCGCAGTAATCCCATGACAACGGGATCACAGCGAGTGTTCGATGAGGCGTGGAGGAACCATTTACTGACTTTCAAACCTACTCAAGATTATCTTCTCGCTAATAGTATATCGCGGGCTAATATCAGGCTCACGAATAACCGACATATTGTTCAAGGCGGGTGTAATCTAGCGTGTCTTAAACACGTGAATATCACGCTCAGTAGTGTAATGATTGATAACGCACTGCGACCTACGAGCTTACACTAATATGGTTTATGTGTTGCTCATAATAGCTGATGACTGACGTGCGGAACATAGCATTAGTGTTATTGACACGAGTTTGATAATTCTACCCCTGTGCTTTGTATGCCAACAATATATTTCATTTAAAGGTTCATGTCTATACCTTCATGTGTAAACAACAGGATTTGATGTGTAGGGCTGTATATATCAGGTTCCCGTTTCTTTCATGCGGAATGAATTCACTGATCCACAAACACATATGGTTCAGAAGTAAACATTACATACACCTGGGATAGCTGTAGATCTTATTGGCTTTTCGCAACCTCTGAAACTTTAGTCTGTTTCGTAGTCCGCAAGACATATTATTTTCCATTCCGCCCAGTCCTTTCTGTAATGTAAAAATTGAAACAAGATTTTCAGGAATTTGAATCTCCCATCACACTGAGGCTCTTTTCAATTTAAGTTATTTTTTAAAGTAATATATTTTCAGAACCTAAGGGGTAGTCTACTACAGATGTATTCGAAGATCATCTTGTCAGCTGACATGACTGTATTTCCTTTAATAAAACACATTCAAATATTTTACACGAAGTTTTAAAAGCCCATACGACCTGTTCACTTCTTAGACGAAAACAGATAGTCCCGGGAAGTCTGGCATCTGTATATAAGCTGTTGAAGCATATGCAGTCAAAATTATGTCACTTTGGTAAGCTCAGGCTAAAGGTCAAAAACTATAATTTTCATGGACCATGTCTTATGTCGCATGATGAAGTTTAATTTAATTTAATTTCATCTATACACTTTAACACCTGCATTACTTTACTCCAGCTTCGAATGTACATGTGATCGTGTACCTGGAATGGTATTGGCGCCATATCTATATCTCTAGTAACGCTACGACATTCGTAAGCCTATTATAAAATATAGAGTTACGACAGATCGTAAAGTTACGAACGCTTTGTGGATCGGTACGCAGGGTCCCGATCCACAAAACGTTCGTAGCGCTACATTCGCAAGCCCATGATAAACTATACAGTCACGACGGATCGTAACGTTACAAACACTTTGTAGATCGGGGCGCATGTCCCGATGCACAAATCGTTGTAGCGCTACGACATTCGCAAGCCAATGATAAACTATAGAGTCACGACAGATCGTAACGTTACGAACGGACCCTGGTAAACAACATTCGGAGAACGCCTTTATTTGTATTCACGGACTGAGACAAGATCAATAAACGGTGTACGTTGTTGCTCTATAGATTACGCTCCCTACAACCTCAGTTCTCTCTAAGCTTACTCTGCCACTAATCAGAGATAGACAGACAACGGCCATGTCAGACTGTTTACTCTTCCCAAAGATGGTCTCGGTCTTTGTCAAATTGAGTTAAAGGTCATATACCAGTAATCACAGATTTTCAGCAGCCCATGCTTGTCTTGGTTGACATATTTCATCGTATCCCAATTGCGTAGATCGATGCTCATGCTATTGATCACTGGATTGTCTGGTCCAGACACGATTATTTACAGACCGCCGCCATATAGCTGGAATATTTCTGAGTGCGGCGTTAAACAACAACCAAACCAACCAAACTAATCACAGATGGACGGACAACAAGAATGTCTGACCATTTACACTTCCCAAAGCTGGTCTCTTTCTTTGTCAAATTGAATTAAATATCATATAACTTCTATAGTGAGAATATACCGTATAATGCCATTTAAAAACTGTGTCAGTTGACAAAGCCCATACCAAGTCTAATACCATTAAAGGGTTGTATATATTCCTGCACCTTTAACTACCCTACCGGGTATATTATGACACAGGTAATGCTCGTATTTGATCTTAAGCCTGCTCTGACCACAATACCATTTCCACACAAGCTCGGATCAGTGTGTATATTTAGTAAGCGCATTATCACATTAGTTGCAACCCTGTCTGTACTTCTTATGGTTGTGCGTGGAATGTGATCCGACACTTGGAACTTTATGTGATAAATAAAAGTAACAAAACTATTTCCGTGACTTTATGAAGTCTATAGATAAATCACAGTCTGTTGTACAACTCTGACTTCATCATAGGCATGGGTTTTGCTATCCAATAGTGATGGCAGCCGGCGTTTGCGTTTGCGTTTGCGTATCATACCCAATCGCTCCCAGATAGCATTCAGACGTTGGCCCAACATTGGCAATGGTTTTGCCAACATTGCCAACGTTGGGCCAACGTCCGAATGCTGTCTGGGATGGTACCCATAACAAACACATGCAAAGTCAAGTCAATTGTCATGTGCTGTTTTGGTATGTAGGCATACTCATACCAGATATACACATTTTTTGACAGAGCATACTTAGAAAGCTCATTATGTTAGTGATTATAAATTTTAAATATATGTAAGGAATGATCATCTTAGTTCGACATCTTTGCTCTTTAAAATGTAAAACAAAATATTTTCAAGCAATGTCAAATACATGAAGCCGTACATGAAAATAACATGTTATATTATCACGAGTGACGGTGTGTGTTAGTTTGGTTCAATGTCACTTTGAACAGTCAGTATTCCAGTTAGATCACGGCTTGATGTGTCCCTAACACTTCTACCACTTTGGTGTAGCCATGATCACGGGTATGCTGATATGCCTAGAAACAATCGAGGTGAACAGGGATTTGAACCAACGATCATAGATTCGAGAGGACCAAGGGACGCAACTCTCCACAGCCAGTTGTGATGACATAGACGACTGAACCACCTATGTACCAATATTTATCAAGCATATTTACGCGCTTTTAGCAATATTCCAGCAATATCACGGCGGGGGACACCAGAAATGGCCTTCACACACTGTACCCATGTGGAAAATCGAACCCTGTTCTTCAGCGTGACGAACGGACGTTTTAACCATTGGGCTACCCCCACCGCCCCTCAAGCATGCATATAGACTAACAAAGGTGGTTCCAGAGCATAACTCTGAAAGGAAGTGCGGAAGATGGACAGTCTACGAAAAATACTGAGCCTAAGTTTACTTTGACTGGGAAGGTGGACTGTAATCTTGTTTATCGAATAGGAGACCAGCGTGTCAGTAAACCTTAACATAAAGACAAGTGATGATTATGCTTAATAATAATAAATATATATTTATATAGTGCTTATTTCAAGTTCTGTTAAACTGCTCAAAAGCGCTTTTGGGCAATGAATTGTCCTGGGGAATATGTACAACAGTGAGTCTATATACACGGAGAGTTTGCAGTTCAGGCGTAACATGAGGTGAAGAGGTAGGTTTTCAGGTGTGATTTGAATGTTTCTATGTTCTGAGAAGATCGTAATTCAAAAGGGAGAGCATTCCAGAGCCGTGGAGCTACGATTTGGAAGCTTCTATTTCCAAAAGATGTTCGGGCGGAGGGAACTGTCAGTAGGAGTTGGCTATCGGATCGCAAAGATCTTGCAGGTTGGTATTTGTTAATAAGTTCGTTGAGATAGGGAGGTGCCTCAGAGTGGTATCCACGGAAAGTTAGAGTCAGTGTTTTGAACTTGATTCTGTCTACAATCTTAAGCCAGTGTAGATTCTTCAGTATAGGGGTGATGTGGTCTGATTTTCTTGTTCTCTTGATTAATCGTGCAGCGGAATTCTGGACTTTTTGGAGTTTGTTGATGAGACGGTTTGGGAGGCCATAAAGAAGTGAATTACAGTAGTCAAGATGAGACATAACACAGGCTTGCACAAGCATGGATGAAGTTTGGAAGTTGATGAATTGACGGATGCGACTGATGTTCCTGATGTTCATATAGGCTCGCCGACAGACTTTGCTGACATGAGACTCGGCGCTGAGTGTAGAGTCGAATATGACACCGAGATTCCTGGCTTCCTGGCTAGGGTCGATGATACGGGTTGACACTTTGAACTCAGGAAGTGACAGTTTAGGTCTGTTGAATTTTGATGTTATTATTATTCGAGGTTTTTTCCTCATTCAGTTTTAGAAAGTTTCTTGTCATCCAAGATTTGATTTTTTCGATACCGGCAGTCATTCTTGAAAATGCACCATTGGTTGAGTCATTGTCGGTGGGCTTAAAGGACAGTTATAGCTGTGTGTCGTCAGCATAAAGATGGAAGGTGAGACGGTATCAGATAGGATTTCAGCCAGAATAGTGCATCGCCAGTAACACCAAATCTCTGCTCAAGGATATCAAGAAGTCTTCCCTGATCAATGGTGTCAAAAGCAGCGCTTAATCCAGGAGTACCAACACTGCTGCACCATCCTTGTCGACTGCCTGTAGGAGATCGTTCTGAACGCGAACAAGGGCAGTCTCCGTACTATGGCCTTTCCTGTAGGCTGACTGGAGAACTTCAGCGTTCCCTGACCTGATCAAATGCTGGTTGAGTTGTGAAGCAACTACACGCTCAAGGACTTTCGAAACAAACGACAGGTTAGACACAGGTCTATAGTTTTTAAGATACTCAGCATCAAGTAGTGCTTTTTTCAATAAAGGCGAGACAAGGGCCTTTTTGAATGCTTCAGGAACGGTTGATTCAAGAAAGGATTGATTAACTAAATGGGTGATCACAGGGACCAGCTCGTCCAAACAGTCCTTAAGCAGCCACGTGGGTAAAGGGTCCAGACTGCAGAATTTGTTTGGACACTTCGAAATAAGAATCCTGATCTCCATCTCACTGGTTTGAGAGAAGCTGGATAGTGGAGGAAGGTGATCTGGTGAGTTGTGATTGGTACTTGAAGTCTCCGATGTCCCACAAGTACTTTCAAGACTGGAACGAAGAATTTGTATCTTCTCTGTGAAGAACTTGGAAAACGCATTCACCATCTCCTCTTTTGAGTTTGAGTTTGGGAGTGATTTCGACTTATTCTTGAATAGAAGCCTATCACACAACCGATAAAGATCTTTGTGACCTTTAGAGTTCTTAATTGCATCGTTGAAGAATGTCTTCTTTGCCTTGTTGACAAGAGTGTTGACCACATTGCGTTGGGCAGAATGCATCTCCTTAAACACTGTTAAGGTAGACGAACGCATTTGTCGTTCTAACTGACGACGATATTGTTTTGCAGCTCTAATTTCATCATTATAGGAGCCTGTTCATCAACGACAGTTCTGATCCCAGTATGATATTGGTGAGCACAGGCTTCAACACTTAGCTCCGAGTAACCACTCAGAACTGTGCTGAGAGCAGTCTTGAAATCTGGAAGACTTATTTGCCTCCATTCCGATATGATAGTTCTTGGCGTGGTCTCCTAGGTGTTAAGAAACTTAGTTTTGCCATGATGGTAAAATGATCGGACTGGACTGAGTGATCAATCGCAGTGATCTCCATGTCAAGTTCATCGTTTCTTGTGAGGATGAGAAATAAATACATGTACCGTTAATAGCATAACTTGTGATCAACAAAAACAAAAACTAAACAAAAACCTACTAAAATTAAATAATAAAGAAAACAGCTATTTCCCACATGTGTACAATCTCTGACGTGCAATTCTATATAGCTTCACAGGCTAGTAAAATCGTGATGTTGTCGATCGTCGTTCACGCTGTAACCACTGATTTAAGTAATCAATATTGACTTTCTCTGTCTGACTCAAAAATAGATGTCACACATTTCCTAGTGACCATAGTGGCACCCACAACTCATTTCGTTTTAGTTTTACGCCGCACTCAGCAATATTTCAGCTATATGACGGATTTCCCTTTAGAATATCCCATACAATTAGAATGACGGAATGTTGAGGTGTTTATTGACCCAAATGTTTCGTTTGTTTTTTGTTCAAAGCGGCACTCTGCAAGTTTGTTCGTTGTCTAACGCCGCACTCAGCAATATTCCAGCTATATCTCAGTAATCGAGTGAACCAGTGGGTTATATTATGAACAGCACCGTTAGCCGCGGGGTTGGAACGATACCCACATCCACTAAACTGGTCTGCAAATCCATTAAAACCTCCAATTAGGAAAGGTTGTAAGGCATAGAGAATAATTAAGAAAGGAATCGTCTAAAATAACTGGGCAAGTCTAGATTCCCTTAGATCAAGGAATTAAGAATTGTTCCAGGGTCCTTTCAGATTTTACTTATTATTTACTTAAGATTTTCAGGAAATCCCCACGGAAATAAGAGACAGAAAAAAGCGCCTGCTTAGGTGGAAAATGCACCTGCGTCATGGTATTAGCTCATATGCAATTTCTTCTTTGATTTACTGACAATGTAATCTTGCGACATATTCTGGATCATCAAATGTACACCGTTTCCGTACCTCCACATAGCATTGAACATTGTAGTTGTTGTGGCACTGTAAATACCAAACAAACAAACAAGTCAAAATATTAATAATACTTTTTTTTTTACGACTCCATTCGTAGTGTTGTTTTCTATTGTAATCAGAAAAACGCAGATTAACCAGGTCCTTTGTCTCTTGATCGTTTCGACTCGGTACGTGGTAGTAACTCAGATATATACGTCTCTCCTAACAGAACAAGCAGAGCCGCCCCAATGCCCACAACACAGGCAGCCAGGGCACTGTAGTAGTCTTGGATACGGAGGGCTGACACTCCCACGGCTATAGAGTCGTCGGAACACGAGTCCTGGCTGGGAACCCACTTACTGTACCACTTCCTCTCAAGCCCTGCCTCCATCACCGTCATCAGTCTGAAACAGGGTGAGTTTCCATATATACTCAACAATAAAATAAACGCAACATCCATTTTGTCGATAGGGAAGGCTGAAAAGACGGGTGAAATGATGTCATTAACGTGGCATTCATTCCTCCACAAATGCATAGAGACAAACATAAACACTATCAACCATCTCCAGTTTCAGGATAGACGGTGTCCTGTTGGAACAACTGCCTATCCTCAAACGCAGTTGTTCCAACATGACAACGCCTATCCTCAAACGCAGTTGTTCCAACATGACAACGCCTATCCTCAAACGCAGTTGTTCCAACATGACAACGCCTATCCTGAAACCAGTTGTTCCAACAGGACAACCTCTATCCTCAAACAGGACAACGCCTCCAGGAGGAGAAAATATTGTCTGTATTTCCAAGTTCATGTCGAATATAGACGGCCATTCTTGTAATTCTGGTGATTCTGGAAGGTACTAGGATACTGAAACTACGACGTCATGCACTTCTAGAGCTGTAAGACGACAGAATGCCAGCCTCATTTACCATTGCTGTGTATCGCTTAGTACGATATTATTTCATGACCGGAACATTATTATTGTCAGATTTAATTAAGTAATCTAATATCACCTCTATCTTTATATTATATATTCTCTACCTGGAAGACGTGTAACCAGTCAATAAATAGCTTTCAGTCCTTGTCGGATAACTAAACATGTTTTGATGCTTAAAATGTTTGGCTGGTACACTTGTTTTGAATTTTTAAAAAAACCTTTTGGACTCAAAGATAAGTGATACAATATTCAGTCAAGAACATTTAATGTCTAAATGTGTTTGTGCTTGGCGATATAACCAAATGACCATATGTTATTGATTACTTACAGACTAACCCACATCGATCTATATTTCCCTCCTGATTTATATCGTGCTTGATTTCATTGCACTGTAACCAATTCCCCTAAAGCTCTGCGTGAGTTTGACATAACGATTGTTACAACAATTAGCTCTGTTTGAAGAGTACTTACATCCTGGCCTAAGTTAGATATATATCATGCCGTTAATAGCATACAAAGCCTGGGTTTCATTTTAGACAAACAAGCGTGTCTATGAACGTGATAATATGTTGTGGACACGACAGTTAACAATTCAGTATTACAGCAGAGATTACAGAAAATACACATTAGTTTGTGTATGACATGACATCATATCATTGATTTTAACGTGATAAGAATAAATAAAAGGATAATTTGAATCTAAAGGGTTTTATGTAAAAAAAATTCTGTTCATGTATGTGCAATAACAGAGGGTGTCGATACAGGGAACGAAATCATTGTTTTCACATTACTAATTATACCTATACACATATATAAATACATAATACAATAATAAAAGTTTTATTGTGAACGAGGAAGAAAAGACGTAATGTCTTCAATCGTGAACTTAAAGTTGTTTTTTAAAGAAGCAATTGAGATAAATCAGATAGTTTGATTGCGTCCCTGTTCAAGAATACCTTCGCTTCGACTTATCCTTGCTAACGAAACTCTAGACTCGAGTATTTTAACTGATACCTAATAGTATACAGCAATCTAGTTTACATTAGCATTCTTTTGACATATTTTTATCATCATATTTCAATGAACGGCCAGTTGATCAATGATGACTAACATTTGTAATTATCACAGGTTCACGAACAACTTCGGAAATCTCTCCTGTAATACGTCCTGTACTTTCGAAAATTCTGTTAATGTGACTGTGATAGACGCTTTTCATACATAGATGGTATTACTGTCTGTTGTTATTACTCGCCCGTGGAAGATACTGCAGTGTAATATTTTTACAGCAATATTACACTAGTGTAATACCGCTAGACATATGATGTCATAATGGTTACAGTTATGACGTCACAATGCTAATGCCTCTGTCGCAATGGTATTAGACCTTGCTTGACTCGAGGAAAATTGATATGAGAGTCATCACACTGTAGGCAGTTTCTATTCAATTACGGGATCAGGTGGTCAGAGTCCTGAATGGGCGTTGGGTAAATAGAGTTTACCTCGTGTGCTTCCGTATAAAAAATATCATATATTAGAATAGGAAATATGTACTATGCTCGCCAAAGGCTCGCATAATACAATTTTTATTCCAAATATATGATATTTATGAAACGGAAACACACTTGGTTAATAATCTCTATTTACCCAACGCCTATTCAGGACTCTGACCACCTGATCCCGTTAGCAGGAGACAAATAGACTACAGGTCTTGACTAGAGAAGGTCAGTGAGACAGGATACCCACTCGTGACTCTCTTCAGAAACATTCTGCCTGGAAAGGGTTTAATCTCTAGGTTTATCGCACACTGATGTGTAAATCACATATTGTACCACAGCTATACTGCAAACGCCATTACATGAAATTGTACCATGGTTGTATTGTGAAATTCACAAAACTGTTTCTAAATAGTGACTGAGTGATTAATGTTTAACGGTGCATGTACCTATTCGTACTATTTGCGACAATTTTTGTCCTAGAATTATAGTTCCATATTTTACTGAATGACGTGAAGATTGCAAATGTGTATTGATGATATGTCACACACCTAAATCCTTTCTCAATCATGGCAAAATATTTGCACTAGGAGCGAATCAACATGTGCTTACGATATTTGGTAAGTGACTGATTTATTTCATGGACTACGTCAAGGCTACCAAATATCTGTACAAAATGTTAATGCATTGATACTACTTTTACTATTGTAAACGCCAGTGCACTTACTCCAGGTAAAAGAGCCGTGCTAGTCGGGAATATGGACAGAGCGGTATTGTAAACGCCAGTGCACTTACTCCAGGTAAAAGAGCCGTGCTAGTCGGGAATATGGACAGAGCGGTATTGTAAACGCCAGTGCACTTACTCCGGGTGAAAGAGCCGTGCTAGTGGGGAATATGGACATAAAGGTATTGTAACGACACAAGTCAAAACATTGACTAGACAACAGTCTTGTTTCCTGCTGACTGAGTTCTGTCCTATTGCGCAACTTAGAAGAATTACCAGTCCAGAATTTTGAGACCAACTCATTCAACTGGATATATAGATATTAATCAGGATTACTTGATACATCTAATCACTTGTATTTTGCAACAGTACACTCTTTCTAACCCTTGCAAAAGCGTCGTGCAGCGTGCTTTGTCGTACAGCGTGCTCTGACAAACGAAAATCTGGAAATCGTGGAAATCTCAAAACGAGGCTCTGCCGCTAGAAAAGTTTGGCGGTGTGGTACGGACTTGATATTATATCAAGCACATTGTACATTAAACAAATACATTCAATAAGCACAAAGAACAAATAAAAGGTGTAACCAGTAAGCCAAATGAATTGTGAATCATTGTATGACCTCTACAAACAGGGGCAGTCTGTGGCGTCTTTGTTAAAGAGATGTTGCCTAAACCTCGTCATAAAATATAGAAATACAATTTTATTAAACTTAAAATTAAGATTACTTTGTAAATACTATTTTCTTAGGTAACAAGGAATTTGAAGTCAGTGTAACCATAGTTTGTTTGTAGTATCTCTTTTCACTTTCACACGAGAAA
Organism: Haliotis rubra; assembly: GCF_003918875.1. Taxonomy (NCBI): domain Eukaryota; kingdom Metazoa; phylum Mollusca; class Gastropoda; order Lepetellida; family Haliotidae; genus Haliotis; species Haliotis rubra. The sequence goes on along the minus strand of NW_025766986.1, from coordinate 1,070,776 downwards.
ATTCGGATCGGCTGAAAAGTAGGTCATTGTCTGAACTGGTAAATGAGACTCATGTTTCGGTTTGTACACTGACTCCAGATAGAAGACCCGTGCTAGTGAGGAATATGGACATAAAGGTATTGTAACGACAGTACGCTAACTCCAGGTAGAAGAGCCGTGCTAGTGGGGAATATGGACATAAAGGCATTGTAACGACAGTACACTTACTCCAGGTAGAAGAGCCGTGCTAGTGGGGAATATGGACATAAAGGTATTGTAACGACAGTACGCTTACTCCAGGTAGAAGAGCCGTGCTAGTGGGGAATATGGACATAAAGGCATTGTAACGAGAGTACCCTTACTCCAGGTAGAAGAGCCGTGCTAGTGGGGAATATGGACATAAAGGTATTGTAACGACAGTACGCTTACTCCAGGTAGAAGAGCCGTGCTAGTGGGGAATATGGACATAAAGGCATTGTAACGAGAGTACCCTTACTCCAGGTAGAAGAGCCGTGCTAGTGGGGAATATGGACATAAAGGTATTGTAACGACAGTACACTTACTCCAGGTAGAAGAGCCGTGCTAGTGGGGAATATTGACATAAAGGTATTGTAACGACAGTACACTTACTCCAGGTAGAAGAGCCGTGCTAGTGGGGAATATTGACATAAAGGTATTGTAACGACAGTACACTTACTCCAGGTAGAAGAGCCGTGCTAGTGGGGAATATGGACATAAAGGTATTGTAACGACAGTACACTTACTCCAGGTAGAAGAGCCGTGCTAGTGGGGAATATGGACATAAAGGTATTGTAACGACAGTACACTTACTCCAGGTAGAAGAGCCGTGCTAGTGGGGAATATGGACATAAAGGTATTGTAACGACAGTACACTTACTCCAGGTAGAAGAGCCGTGCTAGTGGGAATATGGACATAAAGGTATTGTAACGACAGTACACTTACTCCAGGTAGAAGAGCCGTGCTAGTGGGGAATATGGACATAAAGGTATTGTAACGACAGTACGCTTACTCCAGGTAGAAGAGCCGTGCTAGTGGGGAATATGGACATAAAGGTATTGTAACGACAGCACACTTACTCCAGGTAGAAGAGCCGTGCTAGTGGGGAATATGGACATAAAGGTATTGTAACGACAGCACACTTACTCCAGGTAGAAGAGCCGTGCTAGTGGGGAATATGGACATAAAGGTATTGTAACGACAGTACGCTTACTCCAGGTAGAAGAGCCGTGCTAGTGGGGAATATGGACATAAAGGTATTGTAACGACAGTACACTTACTCCAGGTAGAAGAGCCGTGCTAGTGAGGAATATGGACATAAAGGTATTGTAACGACAGTACACTTACTCCAGGTAGAAGAGCCGTGCTAGTGGGGAATATGGACATAAAGGTATTGTAACGACAGTACGCTTACTCCAGGTAGAAGAGCCGTGCTAGTGGGGAATATTGACATAAAGGTATTGTAACGGCAGTACACTTACTCCAGGTAGAAGAGCCGTGCTAGTGGGGAATATGGACATAAAGGTATTGTAACGACACAAGTCAAAACATTGACTAGACAACAGTCTTGTTTCCTGCTGACTGAGTTCTGTCCTATTGCGCAACTTAGAAGAATTACCAGTCCAGAATTTTGAGACCAACTCATTCAACTGGATATATAGATATTAATCAGGATTACTTGATACATCTAATCACTTGTATTTTGTAACAGTACACTCCTTCTAACCCTTGCAAAAGCGTCGTGCAGCGTGCTTTGTCGTACAGCGTGCTCTGACAAACGAAAATCTGGAAATCGTGAAAATCTCAAAACGAGGCTCTGCCGCTAGAAAAGTTTGGCGGTGTGGTACGGACTTGATATTATATCAAGCACATTGTACATTAAACAAATACATTCAATAAGCACAAAGAACAAATAAAAGGTGTAACCAGTAAGCCAAATGAATTGTGAATCATTGTATGACCTCTACAAACAGGGGCAGTCTGTGGCGTCTTTGTTAAAGAGATGTTGCCTAAACCTCGTCATAAAATATAGAAATACAATTTTATTAAACTTAAAAATTAAGATTACTTTGTAAATACTATTTTCTTAGGTAACAAGGAATTTGAAGTCAGTGTAACCATAGTTTGTTTGTAGTATCTCTTTTCACTTTCACACGAGAAAATTCGGATCGGCTGAAAAGTAGGTCATTGTCTGAACTGGTAAATGAGACTCATGTTTCGGTTTGTACACTGACTCCAGATAGAAGACCCGTGCTAGTGAGGAATATGGACATAAAGGCATTGTAACGACAGTACGCTAACTCCAGGTAGAAGAGCCGTGCTAGTGGGGAATATGGACATAAATGCATTGTAACGACAGTACACTTACTCCAGGTAGAAGAGCCGTGCTAGTGGGGAATATGGACATAAAGGTATTGTAACGACAGGTACACTTACTCCAGGTAGAAGAGCCGTGCTAGTGGGGAATATGGACATAAAGGTATTGTAACGACAGTACGCTTACTCCAGGTAGAAGAGCCGTGCTAGTGGGGAATATGGACATAAAGGCATTGTAACGAGAGTACCCTTACTCCAGGTAGAAGAGCCGTGCTAGTGGGGAATATGGACATAAAGGTATTGTAACGACAGTACACTTACTCCAGGTAGAAGAGCCGTGCTAGTGGGGAATATGGACATAAAGGTATTGTAACGACAGTACGCTTACTCCAGGTAGAAGAGCCGTGCTAGTGGGGAATATTGTCATAAAGGTATTGTAACGACAGTACACTTACTCCAGGTAGAAGAGCCGTGCTAGTGGGGAATATTGACATAAAGGTATTGTAACGACAGTACACTTACTCCAGGTGGAAGAGCCGTGCTGAGTGGGGAATATGGACATAAAGGTATTGTAACGGCAGTACACTTACTCCAGGTAGAAGAGCCGTGCTAGTGGGAATATGGACATAAAAGGTATTGTAACGACAGGTACGCTTACTCAGGTAGAAGAGCCGTGCTAGTGGGGGAATATGGACATAAAGGTATTGTAACGACAGTACACTTACTCCAGGTAGAAGAGCCGTGCTAGTGGGGAATATGGACATAAAGGTATTGTAACGACAGTACACTTACTCCAGGTAGAAGAGCCGTGCTAGTGGGGAATATTGACATAAAGGTATTGTAACGACAGTACGCTTACTCCAGGTAGAAGAGCCGTGCTAGTGGGGAATATTGACATAAAGGTATTGTAACGACAGTACACTTACTCCAGGTAGAAGAACCGTGCTAGTGAGGAATATGGACATAAAGGTATTGTAACGACAGTACACTTACTCCAGGTAGAAGAGCCGTGCTAGTGGGGAATATGGACATAAAAGGTATTGTAACGACAGTACGCTTACTCCAGGTAGAAGAGCCGTGCTAGTGGGGAATATGGACATAAAGGTATTGTAACGACAGTACACTTACTCCAGGTAGAAGAGCCGTGCTAGTGGGGAATATGGACATAAAGGTATTGTAACGACAGTACGCTTACTCCAGGTAGAAGAGCCGTGCTAGTGGGGAATATGGACATAAAGGTATTGTAACGACAGTACGCTTACTCCAGGTAGAAGAGCCGTGCTAGTGGGGAATATGGACATAAAGGTATTGTAACGACAGTACGCTTACTCCAGGTAGAAGAGCCGTGCTAGTGGGGAATACACGGGGAAGGTCATACCACCGGTAGATGGCAGGAAACCTTCTCTCATCCTGGCCAGAGAACAAGTGTCACTCATGATGTTATCGGCAAGGGTGCTTGTTTCGATGAGGGCGTAGTAGCCTTCATGCAGCCTCTGTAGCTGAAACTGATGCTCGGCATCTCTGTTTGCTGGGCTTTCCTGTCGCGTTTTCTCTATTTTCTTCCATAACTTTTTCATAACAGTTTGGTTAGATGTCTGAAACATAGAAAATTATGCAATTTAGAACTTCATGTAGGTGTACTGATAAGGAGGTTAAAAAACACACAACAAACAAAAAGAAGGAAAAAATACAACAAACCAAACAAATTAAGAATATGTTAATAGGTGTTTAAGTATCGCTTGGAAATACAAAAGGTAAACACCATAGAATATCCACGGACGGTCATCCACCGAAACAAATTTCCAGCATGAACTAAAATGCTATTTGACTGTACCAGTGATGACACCAGGTATTGCGAAGCACTCTAGCTGTGAGCAAATACTATAAAGCACGACCATGCATATTGTATGTGCGATGTGCTTGCGTGACATCTTATTTTATATTAAATTCTCCAAAACTCAAAGGGAAAGCGGAAATAGAAAGGAAGAGGGTAACTGAACAAATGTTAATGAATTGATACTTGAATTGAGTTACTCATGTAACTTTTTCAGTATGCTGTTACCTGTATGGCCAGGCTGTGGTAGGTGCCTGCAGTTGACCCGACGTCGTACACATCCTGGTTAGCCAGTTCTTCTATGCTACGGAAGGGGACGAACGTTCTACTGACCGTCAGGAAGGCCATTAGGTTACCACGGTACACAGCCGCCATGACGAGGCAGAACAACCACCAGAAGCTGAACAGCATCCTCCCAGAGTCAAACACCGGGGAGTGAGTGGAAGCTGAATACAGGAGGAGTATACTTTGACTGGGTATAGGCTGAATGTGGCATTCGATCAATACAGAACATATGAAGTAGATGAAATCATGGGGACAAAGTCTAAGACGACTTGTAATGGGGTCTTTCACGTTACACAAATACAAACTATTCCGCTTTATACCTGATATGAAGTAGATGAAATCACTGGGACAAAGTCTAAGACTTGTAATGGGGTCTTTCACGTTACACTAATACAAACTATTCCGCTTTATACCTGATATGAAGTAGATGAAAGTCTTTGGACGAAGTCTTAGACTTGTAATGGGGTCTTTCACGTTACACAAATACAAACTATTCCGCTATACATATAAAGTAGATGAAATCACTGGGACAAAGTACAAACTTTCATTCACTAATACAAACTATATACCTGATATGAAGTAGATGAAATCTTTGGGACAAAGTCTAAGACGACTTGTAATGGGGTCTTTCACGTTACACTAATACAAACTATTCCGCTTTATACCTGATATGAAGTAGATGAAATCACTGGGACAAAGTCTAAGACTTGTAATGGGGTCTTTCACGTTACACAAATACAAACTATTCCGCTTTATACCTGATATGAAGCAGATGAAATCACTGGGACAAAGTCTAAGAATTGTAATGGGGTCTTTCACGTTACACAAATACAAACTATTCCGCTTTATACCTGATATGAAGTAGATGAAATCACTGGGACAAAGTCTAAGACTTGTAGTGGGGTCTTTCACGTAACACAAATACAAACTATTCCGCTTTATACCTGATATGAAGTTGATGAAATCACTGGGACAAAGTCTAAGACTTGTAGTGGGGTCTTTCACGTTACACAAATACAAGGCTTCTCCGTTTTAAACCTGATATGAGGATAAGATAATACCCCATTAATATGGATAAAAAGTACATTCACTGATACTTCCTGTAAGAACTACCATTTCAGATGGATTTAAGGGTATACTCCTCTATAGTGGATATAAGGATGTACATTTTTACTGGGCATAAAGGTATACCCTTTTATATGGAATAGAAAGAAATGACCCTGTGTACTGACTATAAGGCTATGCGTCCTGTTAGTGAATATTAGAATATTCTCATTTAGAGTGAGTGAGTGTGTGAGTTTAGTTTTACGCCGCACTCAGCAACATTCCAGCTATATGGCGGCGGTCTGTAAACAATCGAGTCTGGACCAGACAATCTTGTGATCAACAGCATGAGCATCGATCTGCACAATTGGGAACCGATGACATGTGTCAACCAAGTCAGGGAGCCTGACCACCAGATCCCGTAAGTCGCCTCTTACGACAAGCATGGGTTACTGAATATTAATTTTCTAACCCGGACCTTCACTGGTTTGTTCATTTAGACTGGGTATGGGGATACTCTTCTTTATGACAGGGTGAAATACTCCATAAGGACAAAATGTTATACCCTCCAATACAACCATAAATACAAGACATGAGTGAGTACACCCAGTAGATAAAAATGATATAACCCACTTTCAGTATAAAGATATACCAAATCAGTACAGTGCATACAAATACTCAACGGCAAGGGAACAGATATACCACTTATCATAAGGATAATAATAATAATAAATAAATGCATATTTATAATGCGCCCCTTCCACACCGTAAGGCATGCTCAAAGCGCTACAGAATATTTACACTGGAGTATTTACAGATGAAGTTATACATAATATACTGAGAAAAGGTGGGTTTTAAGTCTGGACTTAAAAATGTCAATTGTGGCAGAGCTTTTAAGGGCACATGGGAGAGAGTTCCAGAGCACAGGCGCGGAGTAAGAGAATGATCGGTGTCCGAAGGATTTCAGTTTGTAGGATGGGATGACCAGTCGGTTTTGTGTGTTTGAGCGCAAGTTGCGTGCGGGGACATACGGATGTAGGAGTTCAGACAAGTAGGAGGGAGCCAAACCATGGAGGCACTTGTACGTCAGACAGAGGATCTTAAAGTCAATTCTGGCCCTAACTGGTAGCCAATGCATTTCTTTCAACACTGGTGTTATATGGGAACGTTTAGAAGTCTTGCTGATGATGCGGGCGGAAGTATTTTGGATCTTCTGAAGCTTATCAAGGAGTTTAGAACTGAGGCCCGAAAGGATGCTGTTACAGTAATCAAGCCTAGATGTAACAAGAGCTCGAACAAGGGCTTGAGTTGCAGCAGTTGTCAGGTATTGCCGAATGTTACCAATGGATCTTAGGTGAAAGTAGCAGGTCCTGCTCAGACGGTTAACATGAGCATCCAGAGTCAAGGAAGAGTCGATGTGGACACCCAAGTCCTTAACCACATCAGAGAATCTGACGTCAGAGTCTGCGACTGTAAGGGTGTCGGTTTTGACCTTGCTGAGTTGTTGCTTTGTACCAATGAGAACTGCTTCTGTTTTGTGTCATTAAGTTTAAGCATGTTTCCTGTCATCCAGCACTTGATGTCCTGCGTACATTCAGCGATGCACTGAAGAGACGTAGATAGATCTGACAGATGAAATGCTTTCAGGAGCTGGGTGTCATCAGCGTAGGCATGATGAGAAACTGTGTGGTCTGTAGTTATCCTTCCGACATATCCGGTATACAACACAAACAGGACTGGACCAAGGACTGATCCCTGTGGCACCCCACATGTGATTACAGTGCCTTTTGATCTCTCAGTGCCAACAACAACAGATTGCTGTCGGTCAGACAGATAAGACGTCACCCATTGAAGGGCATGACCTCCAAGTCCGTACTGTTGTGTGAGCCTGGACAAGAGTCTATGGTGATCGATTGTGTCGAAGGCTGCAGAGAGGTCCAACAACACTAGAGCAGCAATCCTACCATCGTCGACAGAAGGATATAATGTCTAAATCACAACATTCCTTCTTGTAACGTATACAAATCCCTTATTGACTCGACCATAACATCTAGGCCCTTGAAAGTGAAAATAATGCCAACCCAATGAGATGACACATTTCTCTGGGAGGCCATAAATATAATAATGGACATAAAATTGTTATGTTGCCTCCATGTTGCTTAAACAATCACTGAGTGACTTGAATGTAAAGGACAGCCAATGCTGATTCGCTACTCTCTTGGTTTACTTTCTTGGCGGTAGCCTAGTGGTCGGGGTTCAAATCCCCACATGGGCACAGTGTGTGCTGCCCATGTCTGGTGTAAACGCCTTATTTTGCTGGAATATTTCCAAAAGAAGCGTAAAACAATACTTACTGACTCTGGTTTACACAGAGAATCAGGAGTTACTTACATGGGCACAACGTGTACTGCCCATATCTGGTGTCCCCCGCCGTGATGTTGCTGGTATATTGCTAAAATCGGTGTAAAACCATACTCACTCACTCACTCTTAGATTACACAGGAAATCAGGAGTTACCTACATTGTGCTAACGGTGCCGTGATGCTCATGGTGAAGCCAGCTATCAAAGAGGACTTCCTCTCTGCTTCTAGAATCTTGGACGGATAAGGAGTTGTTCGAACAAGAAATATATGCATTAAACCCACGACAGAGAGAACAATTCCCCCGACGATGTAAACCTCCCATTTGAAACATGCTATTAACACTTTCCACGTTTTATTGGCATCTTCTGATTTCTTGTACATAACCGTTGTGCTTCCGGAATGCATGAAGTACGTGAACTGCATCACCTTGGCCCGCTCCACGTTATAGGCATAGGGGACAGAGCATATATCAGCCTCCTGAAATTGAAAACCAGAATAAGCTGACGCACAAAAGAAAGTACACACCTGGTGCTTTGTGATTTTTTTCCAAAAATATAAACATTTTGAAAAGGTGAGGTGAGGTGAGGTGAAATGGGGTTTAACGTCGTACTTAAGAATATATGACGACGTGCATGCGTGTGTGTGTGTGGCTGCTTGTACTAGCCCAGACATGCTGGTTTTATAGTACCAGCTCACTGAGATACCATGCCGCAGTTAAGCATGAATACCCCACTCAGACACATTATACTGACTCCGACCAGTCCTTTTTGTACCCATTAATGCCGAGCGCCAGGCATTGACCAACAAGTACCATATTTTAACGTCTTTTTGGTATGACGCGGCCGGGGACAGAACTTTTGAAAAGGGATTCATTTTCAATTCTAATTGATTGTAACTTGCAAGTTACAAACTATGTGTGCGTGTTGCGGAAACACCTCACATATCAGATGTGTACTTCAGTTTAATTTAGTTTAATGCTGGTCTGGAACTAAGCAGTTCAGTACCCCATCTTAAAAACATATACGAACGAAAATATATTACATTATATACGGTATTCAGTGCATAGAATCCTTTCGTTATAAAGATGTCAGATGTGTAGTGTTTGTATTATTAGAATCACATTCCGCTTCGCATTCCTGATTTTGTAATTGCCCAATTTACATCCGCATGAACATGCGCCATCTGTACTGTTTTTTGTTTTCGAATAAACTATGTGGTAGAGCAACCCGCCTTATGTCCAAGCAAACATTATTCGAAAACATGTTGCCATACTCATTAAGTATTCAGGAATATAGTACCAAGCAAAATGTTAATATATATCATAGTTTAAGGTAAAAGGGGATGTAATGTTTGTATAATTAGAATCGCATTCCGGATTTTGTAATCGCCCTATTTACATATGCATGAACATGCGCAGTCTGTCCGGGCTATGTTTTCGAATAAACTGTGTGGTAACAACAACTGGCCTCGTGTCCAAGTGTATGGAACCTGCTTAAATGCGAACTTGTGACATGAACTTAATTGAGAAGCTGCAAACAGTGCAAGATGTATCTCAGGTCTTATGGCAGATTTGATCCGCGCTGTCAAAATCAAATAAAACCACTAGATGTATCATAAAATATGTTAGTTTTAATCCATTTACTCAGTTATTTCTTGTAGGGGAACACAGTATTCGTAAACTATTTCAGTTATCTCACGGTGTGTCAGCTTAAATGTAAAAGGAAAGACGACAGTGATGAAGATCTTAATTTCTTTGGTGTAACCAACGGGAGTGGAAACGCTGCTGACAAACCTCAAAACACGAAGGGTGGGGGCCGATTCGGACCTACAATCATATGTCTCTTCCCAAGAGACACTGAGAATTGTGAGGCCCATCTGCCAATAACGCATTAAATGTACTATTTATATCAGCTAGCCATTTTCTGTTTGAACGTGATGTCAGTTGACTAAGCAAAAGTTGCTATCCGTGTGTACAGCACAAACTTACCTCTCTCTGGAGTGTCCCCACAATTCCAGTGTAACTACCGTTATCCATTTTCTCTCCCCACTGGCCATCTGCCGGCTCCACATACTGGTAGCTATTAAACAAAGACAGGGACACGTGTTGCATTGGGTGAGGTGTGTATAGCATTGGAGTGATGTGTATACCACTAGGTGAGGTGTGTATAGCATTGGGTGATGTGTATACAACTAGGTGAGGTGTGTATATGTGTATACCACTAGGTGAGGTGTGTATAGCATTAGGTGAGGTGTGTATAGCATTGGGTGAGGTGTGTATACCACTTAGGTGAGGTGTGTATAGCATTAGGTGAGGTGTGTATAGCATTACTTGGTGAGGTGAGGTGTGTATACCACTAGGTGAGGTGTGTATAGCATTGAGGTGTGTATAGCATTGGGTGATATACCCACTAGGTGAGGTGTGTGTGTATAGCATTGGGTGATGTGTATACCACTAGGTGAGGCATTGGGTGAGGTGTGTATAGCATTAGGTGAGGTGTATAGCATATATACCACTAGGTGAGGTAGGTGAGGTGTGTATAGCATTAGGTGAGGTGTGTATAGCACCACTTAGGTGAGGTGTGTATACCACTAGGTGAGGTGTGTATACCACTAGGTGAGGTGTGTATAGCATTGGGTGATGTGTATATCACTAGGTGAGGTGAGTATAGCACTAGGTGAGGTGTGTATAGCATTGGGTGATGTGTATACCACTAGGTGAGGTGTGTATAGCATTAGGTGAGGTGTGTATAGCCACTAGGTGAGATGTGCATTAGGTACCACTAGGTGAGGTGTGTATAGCCACTAGGTGAGGTGTGTAGGTGAGGGTGTGTATAGCATTGGGTGATGTGTATAGCACTAGGTGAGGTGTGTATAGCATTGGGTGATGTGTGTATACCACTAGGTGAGGTGTGTATAGCATTAGGTGAGGTGTGTATACCACTAGGTGAGGTGTGTATAGCATTAGGTGATGTGTATAGCACTAGGTGAGGTGTGTATAGCATTGGGTGATGTGTATACCACTAGGTGAGGTGTGTATACCACTAGGTGAGGTGTGTATAGCATTAGGTGATGTGTATACCACTAGGTGAGGTGTGTATATAGCATGAGGTGTGTATATACACTAGGTGAGGTGTGTATAGCATTGGGTGATGTGTATACCACTAGGTGAGGTGTGTATAGCATTAGGTGATGTGTATACCACTAGGTGAGGTGTGTATAGCATTGGGTGATGTGTATACCACTAGGTGAGGTGTGTATAGCACTAGGTGAGGTGTGTATACCATTATGTGATGTGTATAGCATTAGGTGAGGTGTGTATACCACTAGGTGAGGTGTGTATAGCATTAGGTGATGTGTATACCACTAGGTGAGGTGTGTATAGCATTGGGTGATGTGTATACCACTAGGTGAGGTGTGTATACCACTAGGTGAGGTGTGTATAGCATTGGGTGATGTGTATACCACTAGGTGAGGTGTGTATAGCATTGGGTGAGGTGTATACCACTAGGTGAGGTGTGTATAGCATTGGGTGATGTGTATACCACTAGGTGAGGTGTGTATAGCATTGGGTGATGTGTATACCACTAGGTGAGGTGTGTATAGCATTGGGTGATGTGTATACCACTAGGTGAGGTGTGTATAGCATTGGGTGATGTGTGTATACCACTAGGTGAGGTGTGTATAGCATTGGGTGATGTGTATACCACTAGGTGAGGTGTGTATAGCATTAGGTGAGGTGTGTATACCACTAGGTGAGGTGTGTATAGCATTGGGTGATGTGTATACATTGGGTGAGGTGAGTATACCACTAGGTGAGGTGTGTATAGCATTGGGTGATGTGTATACCACTAGGTGAGGTGTGTGTATAGCATTGGTGATGTGTATACCACTAGGTGAGGTGTGTATAGCATTAGGTGAGGTGTGTATACCACTAGGTGAGGTGTGTATAGCATTGGGTGATGTGTATACCACTAGGTGAGGTGTGTATACCACTAGGTGAGGTGTGTATAGCATTAGGTGATGTGTATACCACTAGGTGAGGTGTGTATAGCATTGGGTGATGTGTATACCACTAGGTGAGGTGTGTATAGCATTAGGTGAGGTGTGTACCACTAGGTGGGTGTGGTATACCACTAGGTGATGTGTGTATAGCACTGGGTGAGCTAGGTGATGTGTATACCACTAGGTGAGGTGTGTATAGCATTGGGTGATGTGTATACCACTAGGTGAGGTGTAGATAGGGTGTATACCACTAGGTGAGGTGTGTATAGCATTGGGTGAGCATCTAGGTGAGATGTGTATACCACTAGGTGAGGTGTGTATAGCATTGGGTGATGTGTATACCACTAGGTAGAGAGGGTGTGTATAGCATTAGGTGAGGTGTGTGTATACCACTAGGTGAGATGTGTAGCATTGGGTGATGTATACCACTAGGTGAGGTGTGTATAGCATTGGGTGATGTGCATACCACTAGGTGAGGTGTGTATAGCATTAGGTGAGGTGTGTATAGCACTAGGTGATGTGTATACCACTAGGTGAGGTGTGTATGGTACCACTAGGTGAGGTGTGTATAGCATTGGGTGATGTGTATACCACTAGGTGAGGTGTGTATAGCATTGGGTGATGTGTATACCACTAGGTGAAGCATTGGGTGACGTGTATATCACTAGGTGGAGGTGTGTATAGCATTGGGTGATGTATACTACTAGGTGAGGTATATAGCATTGGGTGATGTGTATACCACTTGGTGAGAGGTGATGTATACCTTTAGGTGTGTGTGTATAGCATTGGGTGATGTGTATACCACTAGGTGAGGTGTGTATAGCATTGGGTGATGTGTATACCACTAGGTGAGGTGTGTATAGCATTAGGTGATGTGTGTATAGGTGATGTGTATAGCACTAGGTGAGGTGTGTATAGCATTGGGTGATGTGTATACCACTAGGTGAGGTGTGTATAGCATTAGGTGAGGTGTGTATACCACTAGGTGAGGTGTGTATAGCTTTAGGTGAGGTGTGTATAGCCACTAGGTGAGGTGTGTATAGCTTTAGGTGAGGTGTGTATAGCTTTAGGTGAGGTGTGTATAGCATTAGGTGATGTGTATACCACTAGGTGAGGTGTGTATAGCTTTAGGTGAGGTGTGTTTATAGCTTTAGGTGAGGTGTGTATAGCATTAGGTGAGGTGTGTATAGCTTTGGGTGATGTGTGTATACCACTGGAGGTGAGGTGTGTGTAGGTGAGGTATGCTTTAGGTGAGGTGTGTACACAGCATTAGGTGAGGTGTGTATAGCTTTAGGTGAGATGTGTGTATAGCTTTAGGTGAGGTGTGTACAGCATTAGGTGAGGTGTGTATAGCTTTTGGTGAGGTGTGTATAGCATGAGGTGAGGTGTGTTTTGCATTGGGTGTGGTGTGTATAGCTTTAGGTGAGGTGTGGATAGCATTACGTGTGGTGTGTATACCATTAGGTGAAGTTATTATAGCATAAGGCGAGGTGGGTATTGCATTGGGTAAATGTGGGTATGGCATTAGGTGAGGCGTGTATACCATTAGGTGAGGCTATTATAGCATAAGGCGAGGTGGGTATTACATTGGGTAAATGTGGGTATGGCATTAGGTGAGGCGTGTATAGCAATAGGTGAGGTGGGTATACCAACAGGTGAGATATAGTGTATCTGCATTATGAAATCGAGTCAAACAATGAGTGGATGAGTGAGTGTCGTTAGCAAAAGGTTTAACAGTATTTCAGTAATGTAACGGTAGGTCTGCTTGAGGTGGGAGGAAGATCCGAAGTAACGCAGGTCTTACATGTTTACCTCTTAGTGAAATCCACGAGCACGGGTATGGTGCTTACAAACTACACATAGTCAATGCGGACAGGGATTCGAACCTACGACCATCGTTCTCTTGGATGCTAAAGGGAAACAACTCTGCACGCGAGTCACAGAAACACAGATGGATGACACCAGAATGTGTTTTGCTCATAGTGAAATGAAAGTAAGGTTCTACAAGTAAATGGCTACTTGAATTCATATAATTGTTCGGAGAATGATACCACAACAGGAAAGCAGTATGGTTTACAGAAAAACAGAAAACAGAAAATAGATAAATAGAAGGGTGTTTCGTGGCCGGGTTTATCTTACTCTTGTGTTAGAACAGTCCAACAGCACTCAAGGCTGTCGCACGAGTCGATGAATCGGGTTGTTTTTGTGGGGTTTTTGTTTTGTTTTGTTTTGTTTGTTGTTGTTGTTTTTGCGGTGTTTTTTTGTGTTTTTGGGGTTGTCCGACTCGCTGACATGGTTGATGACGTCGTAACTCGATAGCGTGATATGTAGGTTGTAATAACTAGAGGTGGGTATTGCAGAGAAGTTTCATCTTGCGATAAATTGCGATGCGAAAGCTTATATTGCGATATGTATTGCAATATATTGCATGAAGTATTTTTAAACAAAAACGTATAATCGAGTTAATGCTTGATTTATAAAGCATGAACACAACAAAATCACTATGATTAAGCTTTAATAAAAACTTTTAATCATGACAAAATATAAATGTAAATAATATTTGGCACAAATCAAACAAGGAATTATCCGAAGATTTCCGAGTGTTACGAAGTTTTCCGAATGAAAGTCAAAATACCGGTTTTCGATCAGCGTTTCGCAATACGTATCGTTTTCATGTCTGAACCTTTAAATACCGGTAAACCGGTTATATTGCGCAGCCCTAGTAATCACCTAGTTAGTTTGAACTGTGTCCACTCTCTAATATTTACAACATTTTGCTACATCATTGGAACACTGCTTCGTCGTGTGTTGTGCAACGAAAGAGGAAACACACAAACCAAACATAGCTTACCTGAAATTGAAGCGCACGGACAGGTGCTCCATAAACTCATCGGAGATCCCCGTGTAGGAGATATTGCCCGTGTCCCTGACCTTTACACTGTATGGCTTCCACTGCGAAAACAAACCCCGATAAGTAAGGTGAGTGAGTGTGTGAAGTTTTACGCCGCTTTTAGCAATATTCCAGCAATATCAAGGCTTTGGACACCAGCAATGGGCTTCCATCATTGTACCAAACCGGAGAATCGACGAGCGAACGTGTGAGCCACTAGCGTACCACATCGCTACGAGAAGTGAAGTATAACCACTATTAGGAATTTTCGTTTTGCATAATTTGACAACTCGATGACAACAGTGGTGCCGTAGACTAAATGTTAAAGCGTTTGCGCGTCACTTTGTAAAGCGTTGAAATATTCTGTTCTTGACATGTTTAGAACTTGTTTCCACATTTGATGTATCGGTGACAAACAAATGCCCATGCCATCCCATATTTTCACCTCAACCACGAACCAGTTTTGTTGACTTGCCATTACTTTGCATGTGTTTGTCGTGGATGCCATTGGCGCGGGAGGATATCGCCACCTTCACGCGAACACCTGGCCCCTTTAAAGGTCACATAAAACCCTAGGGGTGAAAATACATAAATCACTAACTGGCATCGTTATAAATGAAACCCCGTCATTAAAACTACTCATTTCGACCTTTAATTGACTTAAATCGACCTTTTGACAACAGTGCACAATTCTCACCCGCGAACGAAATTTCAACCAATCAGAGCGGCGCGCATCTGTGACGTCATATGAGGAATAGCTTTGAGGGCCGATGCAGAATTCATCTACATTTTAGGGGTTAAATTATCTTGTTTACAGGCTTGTATAAACCTGAAATCGTGACAATTGTTGTGGAAAAATGAAAGCTATATGTTCTCACAATCTACTGTCATTTAGTTTTGTCTCCTGCTTTGCCTAGTTTCCGAGTTACAACTTGTTTTCATAGACGATTCTGTCAAAATCGATTGGTGTCGTTAGGCCCTATTTGTATAATGACTGATTCAAATTGATCCCATTTCTGTGTTTTTTACCCTCGATATTTAATCATGTCATGTAAAAATCTGTTTGTATTCTCAAACAGTGTCGGCCCATAAGTTTTCACATGCATGCAATACAGCAATTAATACTCCCTTGTTGTAACCCGTGTTAGGTGGTATATACCTACATATGTTATTTGTCATCATTCACTTGATGGTCAGTTAATGAATTTATAACAGGTATAATTAGTGGTAACACACTTAGATTACCCGACAAAGGTTCCCATTTGGCATTTCTTGTGTCTGGAGTAAATATTCAACATTATAAACATCGATCAAAGGATTAACTGATAACACGCTGATTGATTAATTACTTTTATCTTACACAGCGGAATTGTCAAAAGGTAGTGTTTATGCATGTAGATTTACTAATCTATACTGAATACACTCTGTCGTGTCGGTGTCTGCGTAAAAACAACGTCCTTCTTTCAAAGGATTAACCGGCAATACATTGATTGATTGATTGCCCATTATTGGCTAACTAAATTACTGTTTTTAAAGAAAGGCGGACATTATGCAATTAGTTGCCAGGTGTGCTATCTTGGGTGACCAATGAGACTATATACCAATACCTGAAAAGATTTATCACTTTTTCGTATATTAAACTGTTAAAAGACACATCATTTGGAACAGTTTTGTGGATATTGATGGATACATTCCTCGAACAAGGTAATGGCCTGATATTGTTCCTATAACTTTAATCTGTTTTAATTTTAATATTTGCATTTTGTTTTTATTCATTTGTCGTAGCATATCAACAGAATCATTGTTTTCGCCGTGAAGTGTAATGAGACAGACAACATGCACTAGGGGTGTGTGCGAATTATGATTCACATTGGCAAACTATATAATGTCTAGATATTACAGTTCTGTTATAAATTCACTATAAGTATTCAGCAGATCGTCTGCTTTTTATTTAGTTTCAAAATGCATACAAGTATTTAATTAGGATTATAAGACCAAATATAAAGACGCACATTGACTAGTATCTACATACTGGTGAGTGGACATTAACCATGGGAATGTAGCAAGAAAGTTATCGCGCAGTATTGTGACTTCGACTTCCCCACCTCGCTTCCGTGGAAGAAATCGTTATGTTATAAGTTGTGTCATGCAAAATGCTTTTGGTTATGATTCCAATACATATTTAACTACGAGTAGAAAGTAGTCTTGATTTTCTAACTTGATGAAAACAAACTATAATCTCATTAATTCTAACAGATTTTTTTATTTTTTAAAATGGCGGCTTCTGTCGGGAACATCCGCCAGTCTGAGGATAAATGGTATTTAGGTTTGTTTTCACCGAAGTTAGCAAAATCAAAACTACTTTCTACTGGTAGTAAAATATGTATTTTATTGATGGCCAATAGGATTTTGCATGACATAGCGTATAACATAACAATTTCTCTCCTGGCAGCGAGGTGGGTGTCAATATAATACTACTTACAATATTATTGTTACTTCGACCACAACCTCGCTTCCGAGGAAGAAATCGTTATGTTACAAGTTGTGTCATGGAAAATCTTTATGGTCATCAATCATATGCATATTTTATTACAATTAGTAAGTAGTTTTGATTCTTTAACTTCCGTGAAGCGATCTGAACACAAGTAAGATATAGTTTCAGGCTTCCACAACGCTCGCTTCGCACTCACAAACATAACCCATTTAGCACGAACTGCGGGGTCCTGTGGAAATCTGTGCATGGGGACACCATCGCCCGACCCCTAGGAGCAATTGACGACAAAGCAACGATTCGGCATGTCTTCGTTGATGTCGAGAAATCATCAAAATGATGAGCGTGCTACACATTTTCTATACAACTAACTGAAAATCGTTCCTCATATGACGTCACTGCAGTGCTCTGGCGACAGAGTTACGTAACCTGTCTGGGGTTTCTGTTGGCGGGCGAGAGGGAAGCAGGCGACTTTTGGCCACTTTTAATCGCTCGGTATTAATTAACCACAAGTTTTAAAGAATAAATTTGGTGTTCCGCATAAGACTAACCACAAATCTTTCATATGTAATGGTTAAAAGAGTAACAAAACAAAGTTTAGTGGTTCCTTAAGTTTGTTTCGAGAAATCGGGGCCTGGTGTAATCCCTTTTAGATAGAAGCTTAAATACACAGTCGGAACCATACAATGGGATGATTATGATTGTTATAATTATAAGCGTGTTTCGCCAATAATAAAGGCCTATGGGCATACCTCCAAGGAAACAACCAGGAGTTTTCTTCCATTGAGCCCAAATGCCATGTTAGGGAACAATGTGATGTTGCTTATACTGATTGTGCTTCCACTGTCAAGGACGTCCCAACGTCGGCCTCCCGCCGCCCACATTAACGTTGACAACTCCTTTTTCGTTGAATTCTAAACGAAGCAAAGTAAACGACATCTGGATATTAGATTCTTATAAAAGAAGAGAACAACATTCCTCTAACGATAAGAGTGATTCTAACAGAAGGAAAGCATCCTTTCCTGGTCCCTTTAGGTCATCAGCGTTCTGTGTTCTGAAAGTAGTAAAGAAAAAAAAGAAAAATATTTGTCTTCTAAACCTAACAACTAAACATCTTCTCCTTACATATTGACCACGGGGTTGTTGTCTAACACTCAGCAATATTCCAGCTCTATGGCATCGATCTGTAAATAATCGAGTCTGCACCAGACAATCAAGTGATCAACAGAGCAAGCATCGATCTACCTGGGATACTAAGACGTGTAAGTCAGTGAGCCTGACCACTCGATCCCGTTAGTCACCTCTTAGAACAAGCGTGGGTTGCTAAAGATCAATTCTTGTCTCTACCTAGAAAGGTACTAGAATCTGTACTTTACTAAAACATAAGAATAATCCCAAATATGGAGACGACTGTGCCATATATAGTCATGTAAATGTATCATTTATTTGAATAAACTCACATTGCCTTCTTCCCTTTCATACTTTCACTCATGGATAATTCCTACAACTCCTCTCTGAGTTAAATCACTCACTTTTCGAGTGAAGTCCTGGCATCTATATACATTCACTATTTGCGTGATTAAACCTTTTCGCAACATAGTTCAAATTCTCAGACTACTCTATGTTGTGACTGTTATAGATAACATCCCAATAACGTTTAAAACAGACATCAACAAAGAACTTTCAGTCTAATCACAGGGTCGATTTCATGGTATGACCCCGTCAGTTATCATATATCTGAATACATTGACGTTAATACCTTTTGTTAAGACTGACTGACTGACTGAGTTTGGGTTTTAAGCCGATTTTAGCAATTTTCCAGCAACATCACGGCGAGGGACACCAGAAATGGGCTTCACACATTGTACCCATGTGGGGATTCGAATCCGGGTCTTCGGCGTGACGAGCCAACGCTTTAACCACTAGGCTACCCCACCGCCCCTTTTGTTAAGAAACAGTGTTAGTTAACACGTTGTTGTTTGTAAAGACACTAACGCAAACGGTCCAGAGCTGAGATGTTTTGCATTCTGCTTGGTAAGGGCATATTTAATATTCCTTAAAACCTAAACGAAACGCCAAAAGAAAGTGTCCCATGACGAAAATAGTTATGGGAAAAAATAACCAATTGCACTGAATGAAAATTCATATGTATTGGAAGGATGCATGGCTTCCCAAATATTTTCAATGTAAACAAAGCAAACTTATTTAATTTACAGGGAAAAGATTCACATGACGATCAAATGTCTGTTTCACAGTTTAAATCATAGAGTTTAAAATTTGTTATGAGTTCAATGTACACTCAAGGATAGTCTTGTGGTCAGTATCCGGTGTGTCCTCATCGAGAGTTAATGCACCCATAAACACGACGTCTCACTGACATTGTTGAGAATGTTCTGCCATTCCTGTGTTAACGGTCTTCATGAGGGGTCGTGACCTTTGGTCTATCTAAGAGTCGTGCCTGGCTGTTGAAAACGTTCCATTAATCTGTTGATGGTTTTACGGTGGCATCCAAACGTCCTTGCAACGTTGGCGTGAGACGCGCCCATGTTGGTCATGTCTATTGTTCTTTCTTTTTGTTCGCGGCTTAGCCTGGGCATTTTAAATGTGTTTTCCTGTCACCTGAGCTCAATGGGGTTGCATTCACAATGATTTCTCAATGTGAATTTTGTGTATTTGGATATTGAAACAAATCATGCATTTCTGTTTTATTCACAAAGGGCACGAAATTCTCAATTGTTGGCAATTCTTTATTTGACCCACATTTTGGATGCTTTAGGGTGCATAGAAAACATTCAGCTTGTGGAATCACTTCCCCACAAAATAACTTCAACATTTGATGGGACACTTTCTTTTGGCATTTAGTTTATCATACAAACCATCACAATATTGTACTTTAAGGGCTACCTTTCATCATTTTTGCAACTAAATATATTTCATTTGTAACACTAAAAGCTTCCATTTAGTATTTTAGCTTAGGATACATAAAATCAAATGAAGGTCTAGAATGAGAAGATGTATAGATCTTATACTGGTTCATAATGGTAAAGGCTTGTACTCTTACTTCATTATTAAACGCCTCTTTACAGGTTGCCTTAACATACACGCGATGGGGATCGACCGAATATACTTAAGCATGCATAAAATGAAACACGAAAGTGATTGCGTGTACAATGCATACGTATCGCTTCACTTAGTATTACATTAACTGAGACAATGTATACATATGTTGAACGATCAAAACTACTCCAACAGCGACCGTGAATCTCACCCTGTATTATGTGACGAAAGGACCACTCTGATGTCGTTGTGATCAGTAAGAGCTATCGATTGTTCTGTCTCAGACAACTGCTTTCATTGATCATTAAATACAAAAGTATGATCAAAATACCACTCATTAATTAGGACGAGTGTTTGGTAAAACCCACGTCAAAAAGGTCTCTTCTTGGTTAACTTGCCTTGCTTTGTGAGAGTAGCACAATGTTATCAAATGTTTGGTGTTGAACCAGGATGGACGTGTCATCACTTGAAAGCGCGATCCACTTGGAGAAATGCCTCAATACAGACTTCCTCCCGACCTTCACGTCAACCTCATGTCCCTACAAAAAATATAGATACCCTTTGCTTCATCTGTTGTACTATTATACATTCAGTGATTGAAATACTTATTCATTAACGGACAGCATACGGTTACGTAAGAAAGCCCCTGTGTCATACACACCCTGAACAAAATACACCTGTACCGATTCTGCGAGCCTAATGATTTAATATATTTTCAAGCCTCTTGGCTCCTTGTAATGACATTGTATTAAGATAATGTAACACATTGAAGTTGTTTCTATAAAATACACGTGTGCTTATTTCAGAGACATGATGATAGTCAACTTTTGACTAATGAGGAACATAATATGTGGCTTTGCATTAAATGAACTCTTCGTAAGTCATTACTGAATGATTCCATACGTTACAATTCGATTTGTAAAAAGATCATATCCACAGTGATCATTAAAATCGTTTATGCAGATAGGCAGATCTGTGGGAGATAACGGAACTGTTGTTCAATAAGAATACAACAGCTTTCGGCTAACGTTACAGTATTTGTATATGTGCCGAGGCATAATGTACGTTCACAATAACAAACAAACCATTTGAACAGTGCTCTAGCATCAAACAAGGACCTATAAACACCCATCATGTTTCAACATAGGTACGTGCAAAAGTGAAGCTTACCGTAGCTAGGGCGTATTGAATGCACTGGGCAGAACAAAGCATGACGAAGTTGAGGGTGCGTCGCATTATGTCGATGTTTTCTTTCAGGACAAGTTCGCTAATGACGGATGTTAGCTGTTTACCGAGGGCATCTTGCTGCGTGTATTGTATTTTTGTGTGGTGAGATATGCTGTCAATTAGACTATTGACACATGCATCTGAAAAAGATAATTATAAGCAGAATTGTTCACGAGATCACATCATGATGTGCAACATCAGTACGCACAGAGATAGTGTTTCACCGTTTGAATTCAAACAGGAGGAATATATTAGATATGCTATTTACATTAATGTAATTGAAACAAATACTTCCTTCACACTTAATACATGCAGTATCAGTGCAAGAATGTGTTTTGCACAAGGGGTGGTGGGGTAGCCTAGTGGTTAAAGTGTTTGCATGTCACACCGAAGGCCCGGGTTCGATTCCCCACATGGGTACAATGTGTGAAGCCCATTTCTGGTGTGCTCCGCCGTGATATTGCTCGAATATTGCTAAAAGCGGCGTAAAACCTCACACACTCACTGTTTTGCACAAGAAAACATATGTGTATTCATTGTACAGCGAAATACACAATAAGCTGATGTATATACTGTTGACGTTGATCTATGGGTTGTTAAGTAAAATATAAAGTCAACATCATATCACAGCACATCACATCACACTATGCCACGCCACTCCCTGTCATCGGACCGTTTCAAGATCGTAAGTGAGTGAGTGAGTTTGGATTTACGCCGTTTTTAACAATATCACGGCTGGGGACACCAGAAATAGGCTTCACACATTGTACCCATGTGGGGAATCGACCCCGGGTCTTCGGCGTGACGAGCGAACACTTTAATCACTTGGCGACCCCACCACCTCTTGCGCAAAACACATTCTCAATATCATGTTGTACATATTCACGTACTTGAGACTACCTCAAAAACACTAACCGACATACGACTGAATATCTTTTTTACATATTCACGTACTCGAGACTACCTCAAAAACACTAATCGACATACCACTAAATATCCTTTTTACATATTCACATGCTTGAGACTACCATAAAAACACTAACAGACATACAACTGAATATCATTTGTACATATTCACGTACTTGACACTACCTTAGAAACACTAACCGACATACGACTGAATATCATTTGTACATATTCACGTACTTGACACAACCTTAGAAACACTAACCGACATACGATATAATATCATTTGTACATATTCACATACTTGAGACTACCTTAAAACACTAACCGACATACGACTGAATATTATTTGTACATATTCACGTACTTGACACTAACCGACATACCATGCTTGAAAATACACAATGTATGACAAATGAATTTATTTGTATCCATTTTCGAGAATATTGCAAACATTGTCCCGAAATCTGACGTTATGTAAATCTGTTCTACCAACTCAGTGACTTCATAATTACCCTGTTCATCCTCGTATATAATGAACACTGTCTCCATGTCTTCACGTGTGATAATGTTGGAGACTATCGGAATAGTACTGTCCTTGCACATAACGTCATCTGGACTGGAATCTGAAAATGAAAAATATTTAATCCCGATACATGGACAGCAGCGCAGTCCATGAATTCTAGTTTCTGTATAAAGGGCGTTTTCTGGTAATGAAAATTACATTCGGGACAAATATATACTAGGCACATAAAGAACCTGTGCATACAAAAATTTAAAATCTAAATTTATCAAACCTGTGTAGACAAATAAGGATTTAAACTCAGAGATTAGTGACATGTATCTAACATGCATGTACGTGCCACGTTCCGTGACGTCAGTGGGTTCGTCCTTGAGACGTGCAATACGTTGTTGAACGTGCATTCCGGGAAAGAGAAACAGAGCAAATGAATGCCACACAATACTGTCACTTTGGAAAGCTCAACCCCTGCCCATGCGATCGTTCAAAAAATTAAACGGCTATTGAAACACAACGTCATGAGGCCATTGGGATGGTCCGTGGGGGAATGTCTCAACGACAAGTGGCTGCACATTTCCACTGCCACCGGAACACCATTTCTGCACTGGTGAGACGCTACCAGAACACAAATGACGTCATCGATCGGCCACGTTCTGGACGTCCACGTGTAACAACGCCAAGACAGGACAGGTGGATAAGGGTTACCCATCTTCGCCACAGGTTTCAGACTGCAGTGATGACTGCCCGAACCATCCCAGGACGTCGCCGTATCCACCCCAACACAGTTCGACAACGTTTACGTCATTACGGGATCAGACCACGACGTCCTGCCATACGGCCTATCCTGACACAACGTCATCGACAAGCTCGCCGAATGTGGTGCCGAAATCATGTCCGCAGACCCTTGTTTTGGTCGAAAAATGTTGTTTTTACAGATGAGTCCAGGTTTAACATTTCCCATAGTGATGGACCTCAACCTGCCTATAGACGCGTGGGAGAACGTTATGCACAGGCCTGTGTCTTGGAGAGGAATCGCTTTGGTGGTGGTTCCGTGATGATTTGGGGTGGAATAACAGCGCGCCAAAGAACTTTGGTGATTCTTCAGGGCAATTTAACTGGTGTGGGCTACAGGGATCAGATTCTTCGACCTGTGGCAATTCCTTTTCTGCAACGTCATGGCCCTGGGTTAACATTCCAACAGGACAATGCCCGCCCTCATACGGCAAGGGTTGCTATGGATTTCTTGCAACACCACAACGTTGACTTACTGTCTTGGCCTGCAAATTCACCGGATCTCTCCCCGATAGAGCATGTTTGGGACGAGATGGGTCGACGTCTACGCCGTCTTCCTCATCCGCCAGATAACGTCCTTGACCTTGCAACAGAACTTGAGAGAATCTGGCGTGATATCCCACAAGCCTTCCTTGCACGTTTGATAGGCTCTATGCGTTGTTGATGCACTGCTGTTCTCAATGCCGATGGTGGACATACCCGTTATTGAGCTTGTGACATGGTCGTTTGACCCCTGTCCCGCTTGTGGACTCGTGAGGTCATTGTGATTGACTTTTCAATTGAAATTCTCCCGACTTGTTATGGTCTCATGTTCCCTCCATTAAAGTTTATATGTACCTTTGACATTGTTATCGTACTTATCAACTGGGATAATATTTTGACAATGCATTTTCTTTATGTAGCTAGTATTTAATTATTTGTTCTGTAGATCAGAACCTAGAGTTTTGGAGTGACAAAAACTAACCACAACACGGTGCAGCATTAGGGAAGACTTCATCTTTCCAATAGTCAAACCTCTTCTTTTTCCGGAAATCAAGCTAGTCGTAAGAGGCGACTAACGGGATCGTATCCAAAGTACGTAGATTAATGCTTATGATGTCAATCACTGGATTGTCTAGTGCAGACTCGATTATTTACGCCACATAGCTGCATTATTGCTGAGCGCGGCGTTAAACAACAAACAAGCCTTTTCTTTACGTCTTGCGATATTCCAGCAGTTCCAGTATTTCGTTTATGCTTTTGGTAGTCATATCGATGACACAAGTAACACATCAGTAACAACAATGATTACTTATACCATATGTTCAAGTGGCCCTTCAGCGAACAGCAGATTTGCCTTTGCGTGTGTTTTTGACTGACAGGATACGCTCACCTCCACTACATCAGTATCATTATACAATGGAGGGCGATTAAAAGACCTGTCTTATAATAATGGAAATGGGTTTTTTCACTGTTATTCCCCGTTACCAAAAAGAAGTAACAAAAATCATTATGGCATCTATTACTTTCAGTAATGGGTGCCTTCAACAAGTGCAAATAATGGCCTCATTCAGATATATCCATGCCTTTAATGCTTGTGATATCTATATTCAATCGCAGAAACACTGATGATAACAAATTTGAAATCAATAAACTGATTGAAATCATTTAAACTATTGCGTTACTGGCTCTGTACATGTAGTGCACGTGCACCGCATCAAAAATATGCCATACACATTACATTATCTGCACTTGCATCGTAAAAAGTCTCTGTGAGTAAGTAAAGGGCTAATACATAAGATTTCCATGTAATCAAAGTGTGCACGTGCTTTTATCGTATTTAAATGAAAATGATGATGAAAACGTGAATCTTATTTATTCAAATTCGACGTTACTTTGTCAGTTCTCCCTGCAACCCCAGCTGTTTCACGGAACTCGTCTATAATCGATAAATTACACTGTTTTATTTATCATTGATTCGGACAACACGAGATATCGACGTCCTCTAGTCTATCGCATTCGCTAATTTGTCTGTTTATTGAGATTCTGTATCGGAATATTTTTTACATGTGTGTTTAGCTCAAATCTGCGTTTGTGCGTTTCGCGCATTGACGTTTGGGTCCACGTTATTCACGTGCTGTTTATGCATGATGAGAATTTTCGATCTGATGCAACGCCATGGTAATGTAAATGTACACTTCAATTGTAGCTACATTGAAATCTTTGGTTTCCTTAGGGACAGTTCATAATTTATGGCTAGGGGGTGATGATGAGTTTAGGAGGGTCAGCAATTTTGTACATAAAAATATTTAAAAATATTGCTTTAAAAATATGGAAAGGGAGGGGGGCATTGATTTTGTACATGACACGGTGGGGGCTTAGTTGTACATAAAATTTTGGGGGGATTGTACATGCTTCTCCATAAAAATGGAGTTATGAACGGTCCCTTACTCAATCAAGCCTCGAGACTTGTCATTCATTTCACGCTGAAATATTGCCTTTGATTATATTTCTTTGTTTCAACCTTTACCAGAACAAACATATATGTACAGCTGTAACAGCTCCCATGTGACTGATGAACACGGTTTTATTTACTATTGAATAACTGTAGCATACACAAATACATTATTTCAGCACCGATATATGGTTTTTTCTTGATTTAAAGCCCCTACTGTCAAATTTCTTGGTAAAATAATTAGCGAACATCGACGTATCTTGATATGAAAGCACCACAAGTTCGGAAACAAATTAAATCAAAAGTACTCAATTAAATGTATATTAAAATCACTTCTTTATGATTTTCAGAAAGATATTTCTATTATTCAAAATATAAATGAAAAAATACAACATGTTAATACGTGGAAGGTTGGAATTGTCACGTGTAGAGTACTGGACAGATCTCGATGGTGACCAGAAATATGGCTGTGCCACTGTTTAATAGTGTCAACATAGGCACTACGCAGACTTATCGACCACACCTGCATGCAAGGCCTGTGTACATACACCAACAGTCCACTGCATTAAATAGATACACGTCGATGTCAAAACATTTGCTGATGTCATTACTGTCCCAATCGAAACGGGAAAAACAACAGTTTCAAGAACAAATACATCATCCAATGAAATAGTCTCACAAACGTTTCAAAAATACAGAACTGAAAACAGAGACGTGAATGGAGTATGACAAGTAATATTAACACTATGACGTGAAGAACTAAATACTTTTACTTGTGCATGTTTAACAAACAACGGCGCTATGATAATATGCTTACCTTTCGTTGTTAGAACCATGCTGGTTTGAGATGCTGCCGTTTGGGCCAAGGTAGAAAGAAACAGAAGAGAAAACATAGTGATGCTGATTGAATCGGAGGAGGCGCCAGACCGTTATGAAAACATCCGTACATATACCCGTGATATCAATCGATACCACATAGCACAGATCGAACGACCCGCATTGAAAGCTATTCACTTGGTAATTGATGGCATGTTGTTTTGGGAATATCGTATAATTCAATTTTGGTTTTTGGAAATGTGATCGTCATTGTCATGGTCCAAAAGCTCCTGAAGACAGTCCTTGTTTTTAATTTGAAAATTTATTCGTTTATGCAACGCAGGTGGTATAGAAAGCCATTAGCGTAAATGGTAGGGATGTTCTCTAAACGCCTCCCCTGGGGCGAACTGCCTTCAGCAATAGACGCTACTGTCAGCGAGCTTCCACACAAATCAATCAATCCGAATTCCAGCTGTTATCTCTTTCTACTGAATCCCGTAAGAACGTGATTAATTTATTTTTTTATGATCAGAAAACATCTTAAAAATCATCTTTCAAAGTTCAATTTACTGACACATTTTGAAAAATGCACATGTACCTGTATAGAAATAAGCATGCACATGTATTCTGTAAAGTAGTAATTTTGTTCGTCAGATGCGTATTTTCTTTTCTTTTTGCATGCGCTCGTGTTGTGTGTTTTACAAACAAGACATATTATTTTGCCCTTTAAAAAGTTACATGAATGTCGTAAATAATGAAAATTCACTTTTCCAAAAACTAAGTTTTGTTCTTTTTTTCAAAGAAATATGTTTGGAAACATAATATCATCGTGTTTCAAAGTCTAGGCAACATCTCTGCAGAACGAAACTTTTTCTGATAAATGTAAATAATTATATACTCCAGCATATACGTTTCTTCTACTCGTCGCTATCTTGCTGACATAACACCGAAGAGACGTTAAATGTAAACGCACTAGCCCCCTTACCAACTGGATGGTGGTCAAGTATAATAGAGTATTGTCATTTAGTACGTGTCAATGCGTACAATTCTCGCCATCTAACTTTGCAGCAGCATGCACGTTATAGGACGTACTGCGCCGGTCATGTCCAGCTTCACAGGCCTGCCCAAAGAGAGAAAATGAAAGATGACATTTTCAAACATTTAAATTTTTTGGGAAGATACCACCCAGCTTAAGAATCGGAAACATGACGCGTAGCACGGGAATTACAATTGCTATACCATAAACGAAAATAAATAATATTTCAAAAGCGTGTTATACTTTGGCAAAGCAAGCAGATAAAGCCTTAGCGCCCATTCGGAAAATGTTCAATCGTTTTCAGGACATACCAGTTAACACTTTTTCAGTATTTTGTAGTGTAAAATCCAGCCTATTCTCCTCTATGGGTCAGAGTTGTGGGTTGTTTTTGTAAATAAACCAATAAAGAAAGTTCACACCACGTTTTGTAAACATGTTTTGAAAATAAGTTATAGATCTTCTAATGTCGCAGTATTGAGTGAATGTGGGCGCATGCCACTTATTGCAAACATTAACGTGTTATAAAATTCTGGCTAAAATGTTAGCATGGCAAATGGTTTGGTCATACATTGTTATTATATGTTCAAACATTTTGATTGTTAAGGTTATAAAAATTGAGAATCATGCGTCCGATTTATATTATTTTCGCGTGGTTTAGCATACGTTTGGCAACCTCAGGATGTTGGTGATGTGACATAATGCATTAGCATATTTAAATTACGAACGAAAGATGTATGGATGCAAGACTGGTCTGCTCGTTTGCACGAAGCTTTAATGTTAACATCTTACTGTACCTTCAATACAACCCTCCAATGGAGCCATATTAAATCATTAAACCAAATCAAATCATCTAAAATGCGTCGCTTTCTTACTAAATACCGTTGTTGTGCTTCTGAATTAAAGATTGCAGCATATAGACGGTCCGTTTCGAATACGATAATCGATGCAATGTGCCCGCTTTGTGATGTTGGTCTTGAAGATGAATACCATACCTTATTAATTTGCCCATTGTACACACATGTAAGAGATAAGTATCTACCACTATATCACCATAAGTACCCATCTAAACAAAAAATTATTCAATTACTGTCCAGCCATGATACTACTATTTTTTTAATCAAGCAATTTATGTAACTAAAATGTTTAATGCCCGCAATGCAAATCTTGCACTTATATAACAAACCACAATGTTTGATTTATTTATGTAATTGTACTACAGGCCTCACGGGCCATCATCTATATAATAAAGAGTCTGAGTCTGAGTGTGAGCATTACTATGGCAAATTAAGAATAAATTAACAACAAACCAAGACATGCAGGGGGTTAATAGATAACTCTTTACGTGTCGCTTCTAGCAGAAGAAGACACACCTTGTTTTTTACCAAGGGCTGACATTTTCAATTAATGTCCCTTGTGGCATGGTCTACTCATCTAAAATGTGTAAAATATATAAACATTTTAAAGTCGTTCGAACGCACAATGAGAATATCAGAAAAGTATTGCATATTTCAGAGCTGGATTTATCTGGAATCGTATATAGAATATATACTGAGTAAAAACTAAAAAAAACTAAATGAACTAACTAAACTGAACACAACTAAAATGACAACAGGCATGTACTCTGAGTGAGTAAGTGAGTTCAGTTTTACGCCGCTTTTAGCAATATTCCAGCTATATCCCGGCGGAAGACACCAGAAATGGGCTTCACATATTGTACCCATGTGGGGAATCGAACCCGGGTCTCCGGCGTGATGAACGAACGCTTTAACCACTACGCTACCCCACCACACCGCATGTACTCTGAGACAATAGCAGCGAGTCATGATTTCTTCTGTAAAGGCAAGATGTCTACTGACGTCGAAATGAACATTTTGCACCGAACTGCATTCGTGGTTTCGTCGGGTCTGCAGATTCAAATGTAAATGTGATCTTGTGGGGAGCCGTATCCTATCACGGAGATCTGACTTGGTGGTGGTCCCAAGGAATCTGACAGCATGTCGGTACATCGACCACATTATTCAACGTCACATGCTACTGATGTTTCATGATCATTAGAAATTGTTCAAATTTCTGTTATGGGTTGTTGAATGAATGATAATTTTCTGATGATTGAAAAATGGGTGCCTGATATCATGGGTCTCTTACTGCCATTTAATGATGTTTTCATTTTAGTTAAAATTGCAATATTTCGTTTCTTGTCACCTGGAACAAATTGTGTATTTGAGGAAGGTCAACAGTTGGGGGAGGTGGAGTGTCATGCTGTAACATGTTTGAATCCAGATATATCAGCACACATTCAACACAACTATGTTCAAAGTTCAACACTGTTTCAAACCTCCCACTGATTTCATTTAACACAATTTGTTGACGCCATCGAATGATTGAATGAACTGCCGGATCTGTTATGTCGTTTTAACTCATTCCGGGACTAGAATATATCCCACCAACTGATGGACACAAACAAACAACACTGAAACCAATAAAGAATTCAATCATTCAAAACAACGATGTAAATACGTAAATGGAAAATCCAGCAAGGGAACGCTGTGTATGAACATCATTTAATAGCTGCTCAAAATGTTTGTTCGGCACGTACTAATCTTGTCAAAGCATGAAGAAGTTAGATACATCACGCACCATAGCAGTTTAAGCGGCACGGTATGATCCGAATCTATCTCTCAGGGCAATCTGATGGAGTTTTGTTGAATCAGTGTTCATTGATGTGATTCAGATGGGATTCGGTTTAAGGTGAATCGCCATCTTTACGACCACCCTGTATATACGTATGCAGCCAAATATAATATGTACTTGAATTGTGTTGTATGTTTGCAGGCATTGAGAGACAGCAGATCACCATGCAGCAAAGTCGTCAGACGAAGGTTAATTTAGATGACGATTTACCCAAACAGAAACAGAAAAGTGATTAAAGAAGTTTGAAACTAGGAATATACAGTCTCCCAGAAAGGCCTAAAGGCCACAGTCCTTTTTACCACAGAACCAACTTGCCAGAACATGTGATGGACACGATATATAAATATCGCAGTACCTTTTGGACAGGGAGTAATGCTGCCTCACATAATGCGGCCTCACAGTGCTCCTTTATGTCAGGTGGGAAAACCTGAGAACTGGATATTGATTGTCATTGAACCACAACAGATCATCGATATATTTGAAGCTCAAGTTAAACTTGTTCGCAAAAAATACGTTGTTTTCTGACTAAAGTAACATACCCACAAAAGCACGAGGGCAAAATTACCTATTTCTAGTTTAAATGTTTGACACGAAGGTGTAGTTGCGCATTATGGTTTCGTCAGTTAATGTCAGGTGAAACTAACTTTCATTTTTGACATATCCTCATGAACCTCTGAGGGAGCACGCAAATGTAACTTTATCTGTGCTCACCCGTTTATTAACAAATGCCCGCTGGATCAAGGAATACAGCTGTCCTTAATATTGTCAGGGAGGTGGTGTCCACAAGCAACATTTCCAAACTTTGGAGTGCCACTTTTTGAACGACTGTAAGATACGGAAATGACATCAGCTGATTTTCAATCTCCACCAAATGTATATCATACCCAAATGAATTAGCGCAAAGAGTACACACTGCGAGGATGGTTGCATATCTCTTTGTGGTGATCACGTAATGACTTTATTGCAGTTACAGCCATCGATCAAAGGCTACAGTGATACTCATTCTTTCTTAAGTATTAATTTTCTTCTGAAGTACACATCGTGTACAATTTTTCGCGACTACCAGAGTGAACAAAGCCAAGACATATTGACTGGGATGCGATACATTGATACATTGCTATGTGTAGATTCCAAAATTGTAACGCAAAGATTAAGTGTATAAAATGAGTAAATTATCACACAAGATCAATCATTCTGAGGATGAGGTTTATAACCATAAAAGGCTATACAGTGGATCAAATACATGACAGCAGCAATATGTAATGGGCCGTATCGCATTAGTCATTTCACCCAGGAATATACCGTACTTGCCACACGAAGTCTTAAATGATCGCAAATCCAGAAAACAATGTTGGAAGCAGACAGGAAATCAGAGTTTCGCACGGATGACATGCAAACCGGGCCTTTGAGATTATTCGGCTGCCCTTGCCTGATTATCTTGTTGGTAAAACCTGTATTCCAGAAGCTGTTAAGCTGTTCCATCGCAAAGCGTCTCAAATGAGGTCACTGTATTGTACGAGCGCTTCAGGTAGCTGTAGCAAAGAATTATCAGATACATGCCTACAATATAACCTCCTGCATAACAGTGTCTCGATTTGGTTGGTTTAACAATGTTTTTACATGACTAGAAGAACCGTGTGCTTTTATTTGTTTGGTACGCTGAGAGAAATGAACAACTGAAGTATAAATAAAACGTCCAGAATAATATAATCTGTATCTATAGGGACAGTTTGCATGTTGATAAGCCTTTCAATAATACAACTACAGATATGTCACGATGGCAACATTAAGGCTACACGAAGGACAACATATTTTCAGGCTCAGAACCTACGATGCCGCTTGCAAGTATAGACCTGGCACAGTTTCTAGCTGTGTTCGTGCGTTTAATCATTGTAGATATGCCGTCTCACTCATCCAATGTACCACAGGTCGAAGATACGTCAACCTTCAAATCAATGATCACGGGGCTATGATTGCAATAGTGCTGAGAGGGGAGGGATCATCAGGTTCTGGAACTGGAATGGTAACGGCCTTCAACGCCTAAGAACCCGACATTTGTGACCAGTAGACATCGATCTGTTACTTCAACTATGTAGCCATTACGAACAGTTGATGCAAGTGTAGTCAACAGTAGACATCGATCTGTTACTTCAACTATGTAGCCATTACGAACAGTTGATTGAAGTGTAGTTAACAGTATACATTGATCGGTTACTTCAACAATGTCATCATTACGAACAGTTGATTGAAGTGTAGTCAACAGTATACATAGATCGGTTACTTCAACAATGTCATCATTACGAACAGTTGATTGAAGTGTAGTCAACAGTATACATAGATCGGTTACTTCAACAATGTCATCATTATGAACAGTTGAATGAAGTGTAGTCAACAGTATACATAGATCGGTTACTTCAACAATGTCATCAATACCAACGGTTGAATGAAGTGTAGTCAACAGTAGACATAGATCGGTTACTTCAACAATGTCATCATTATGAACAGTTGATTGAAGTGTAGTCAACAGTATACATAGATCGGTTACTTCAACAATGTCATCAATACCAACGGTTGAATGAAGTGTAGTGAACAGTAGACATAGATCGGTTACTTAAACAATGTCATCATTATGAACAGTTGATTGAAGTGTAGTCAACAGTAGACATAGATCGGTTACTTCAACAATGTCATCATTATGAACAGTTGATTGAAGTGTAGTCAACAGTATACATAGATCGGTTACTTCAACAATGTCATCATTACGAACAGTTGATTGAAGTGTAGTGAACAGTAGACATAGATCGGTTACTTCAACAATGTCATCAATACCAACGGTTGAATGAAGTGTAGTCAACAGTATACATAGATCGGTTACTTCAACAATGTCATCAATACCAACGGTTGAATGAAGTGTAGTCAACAGTATACATAGATCGATTACTTCAACAATGTCATCATTACGAACAGTTGATTCAAGTGTAGTCAACAGTAGACATAGATCGGTTACTTCAACAATGTCATCAATACCAACGGTTGAATGAAGTGTAGTCAACAGTATACATAGATCGATTACTTCAACAATGTCATCAATACCAACGGTTGAATGAAGTGTAGTCAACAGTATACATAGATCGATTACTTCAACAATGTCATCATTACGAACAGTTGATTGAAGTGTAGTCAACAGTATACATAGATCGGTTACTTCAACAATGTCATCATTACGAACAGTTGAATGAAGTGTAGTCAACAGTAGACATAGATCGGTTACTTCAACAATGTCATCATTACGAACAGTTGATTGAAGTGTAGTCAACAGTATACATAGATCGGTTACTTCAACAATGTCATCAATACCAACGGTTGAATGAAGAGTAGTCAACAGTAGACATAGATCGGTTACTTCAACAATGTCATCATTATGAACAGTTGATTGAAGTGTAGTCAACAGTATACATTGATCTGTTACTTCAACAATGTCATCATTACGAACAGTTGATTGAAGTGTAGTCAACAGTATACATAGATCGATTACTTCAACAATGTCATCATTACGAACAGTTGATTGAAGTGTAGTCAACAGTATACATAGATCGGTAACTTCAACAATGTCATCATTACGAACAGTTGATTGAAGTGTAGTTAACAGTATACATTGATCTGTTACTTCAACAATGTCATCATTATGAACAGTTGATTGAAGTGTAGTCAACAGTAGACATAGATCGGTTACTTCAACAATGTCATCATTACGAACAGTTGATTGAAGTGTAGTCAACAGTATACATAGATCGATTACTTCAACAATGTCATCAATACCAACAGTTGAATGAAGTGTAGTCAACAGTAGACATCGATCTGTTACTTCAATAATGTCATCATTACGAACAGTTGATTGAAGTGTAGTCAACAGTATACATAGATCGGTTACTTCAACAATGTCATCATTACGAACAGTTGATTGAAGTGTAGTCAACAGTATACATAGATCGGTTACTTCAACAATGTCATCATTACGAACAGTTGATTGAAGTGTAGTCAACAGTATACATAGATCGGTTACTTCAACAATGTCATCATTACGAACAGTTGATTGAAGTGTAGTTAACAGTATACATAGATCGGTTACTTCAACAATGTCATCATTACGAACAGTTGATTGAAGTGTAGTCAACAGTATACATAGATCGGTTACTTCAACAATGTCATCATTACGAACAGTTGATTGAAGTGTAGTTAACAGTAGACATAGATCGGTTACTTCAACAATGTCATCATTATGAACGGTTGATTGAATTGTAGTTAACAGTATACATAGATCGGTTACTTCAACAATGTCATCATTACGAACAGTTGATTGAAGTGTAGTCAACAGTATACATAGATCGGTTACTTCAACAATGTCATCATTACGAACAGTTGATTGAAGTGTAGTCAACAGTAGACATAGATCGGTTACTTCAACAATGTCATCATTACGAACAGTTGATTGAAGTGTAGTCAACAGTATACATAGATCGGTTACTTCAACAATGTCATCATTACGAACAGTTGATTGAAGTGTAGTTAACAGTATACATAGATCGGTTACTTCAACAATGTCATCATTACGAACAGTTGATTGAAGTGTAGTCAACAGTATACATAGATCGGTTACTTCAACAATGTCATCATTACGAACAGTTGATTGAAGTGTAGTTAACAGTAGACATAGATCGGTTACTTCAACAATGTCATCATTATGAACGGTTGATTGAAGTGTAGTTAACAGTATACATAGATCGGTTACTTCAACAATGTCATCATTATGAACAGTTGATTGAAGTGTAGTCAACAGTATACATAGATCGGTTACTTCAACAATGTCATCATTATGAACAGTTGATTGAAGTGTAGTCAACAGTATACATAGATCGGTTACTTCAACAATGTCATCATTATGAACAGTTGATTGAAGTGTAGTCAACAGTATACATTGATCTGTTACTTCAACAATGTCATCATTATGAACAGTTGATTGAAGTGTAGTCAACAGTAGACATAGATCGGTTACTTCAACAATGTCATCAATACCAACAGTTGATTGAAGTGTAGTCAACAGTATACATAGATCGGTTACTTCAACAATGTCATCAATACCAACGATTGAATGAAGTGTAGTCAACAGTATACATAGATCGATTACTTCAACAATGTCATCATTATGAACAGTTGATTGAAGTGTAGTCAACAGTATACATTGATCTGTTACTTCAACAATGTCATCATTACGAACAGTTGATTGAAGTGTAGTCAACAGTATACATAGATCGATTACTTCAACAATGTCATCATTACGAACAGTTGATTCAAGTGTAGTCAACAGTATACATAGATCGGTAACTTCAACAATGTCATCATTACGAACAGTTGATTGAAGTGTAGCTAACAGTATACATTGATCTGTTACTTCAACAATGTCATCATTATGAACAGTTGATTGAAGTGTAGTCAACAGTATGACATAGATCGGTTACTTCAACAATGTCATCATTACGAACAGTTGATTGAAGTGTAGTCAACAGTATACATAGATCGATTACTTCAACAATGTCATCAATACCAACAGTTGAATGAAGTGTAGTTAACAGTAGACATCGATCTGTTACTTCAATAATGTCATCATTACGAACAGTTGATTGAAGTGTAGTCAATAGTATACATAGATCGGTTACTTCAACAATGTCATCATTACGAACAGTTGATTGAAGTGTAGTCAACAGTATACATAGATCGGTTACTTCAACAATGTCATCATTACGAACAGTTGATTGAAGTGTAGTCAACAGTATACATAGATCGGTTACTTCAACAATGTCATCATTACGAACAGTTGATTGAAGTGTAGTTAACAGTATACATAGATCGGTTACTTCAACAATGTCATCATTACGAACAGTTGATTGAAGTGTAGTCAACAGTATACATAGATCGGTTACTTCAACAATGTCATCATTACGAACAGTTGATTGAAGTGTAGTTAACAGTAGACATAGATCGGTTACTTCAACAATGTCATCATTATGAACGGTTGATTGAATTGTAGTTAACAGTATACATAGATCGGTTACTTCAACAATGTCATCATTATGAACAGTTGATTGAAGTGTAGTCAACAGTATACATAGATCGGTTACTTCAACAATGTCATCATTATGAACAGTTGATTGAAGTGTAGTGAACAGTAGACATAGATCGGTTACTTCCAACAATGTCATCATTATGAACAGTTGATTGAAGTGTAGTCAACAGTATACATTGATCTGTTACTTCAACAATGTC
This sequence comes from Haliotis rubra, assembly GCF_003918875.1. NCBI lineage: Eukaryota > Metazoa > Mollusca > Gastropoda > Lepetellida > Haliotidae > Haliotis > Haliotis rubra. The sequence goes on along the minus strand of NW_025766986.1, from coordinate 1,033,753 downwards.
ATCATTATGAACAGTTGATTGAAGTGTAGTCAACAGTAGACATAGATCGGTTACTTCAACAATGTCATCAATACCAACAGTTGATTGAAGTGTAGTCAACAGTATACATAGATCGGTTACTTCAACAATGTCATCATTACGAACAGTTGATTGAAGTGTAGTCAACAGTATACATAGATCGGTTACTTCAACAATGTCATCATTACGAACAGTTGATTGAAGTGTAGTTAACAGTATACATAGATCGGTTACTTCAACAATGTCATCATTACGAACAGTTGATTGAAGTGTAGTCAACAGTATACATAGATCGGTTACTTCAACAATGTCATCATTACGAACAGTTGATTGAAGTGTAGTTAACAGTAGACATAGATCGGTTACTTCAACAATGTCATCATTATGAACGGTTGATTGAATTGTAGTTAACAGTATACATAGATCGGTTACTTCAACAATGTCATCATTATGAACAGTTGATTGAAGTGTAGTCAACAGTATACATAGATCGGTTACTTCAACAATGTCATCATTATGAACAGTTGATTGAAGTGTAGTGAACAGTAGACATAGATCGGTTACTTCAACAATGTCATCATTATGAACAGTTGATTGAAGTGTAGTCAACAGTATACATTGATCTGTTACTTCAACAATGTCATCATTATGAACAGTTGATTGAAGTGTAGTCAACAGTAGACATAGATCGGTTACTTCAACAATGTCATCAATACCAACAGTTGATTGAAGTGTAGTCAACAGTATACATAGTTCGGTTACTTCAACAATGTCATCAATACCAACAGTTGATTGAAGTGTAGTCAACAGTAGACATAGATCGGTTACTTCAACAATGTCATCAATACCAACAGTTGATTGAAGTGTAGTCAACAGTATACATAGATCGGTTACTTCAACAATGTCATCATTACGAACAGTTGATTGAAGTGTAGTTAACAGTATACATAGATCGGTTACTTCAACAATGTCATCATTACGAACAGTTGATTGAAGTGTAGTCAACAGTATACATAGATCGGTTACTTCAACAATGTCATCATTACGAACAGTTGATTGAAGTGTAGTTAACAGTAGACATAGATCGGTTACTTCAACAATGTCATCATTATGAACGGTTGATTGAATTGTAGTTAACAGTATACATAGATCGGTTACTTCAACAATGTCATCATTATGAACAGTTGATTGAAGTGTAGTCAACAGTATACATAGATCGGTTACTTCAACAATGTCATCATTATGAACAGTTGATTGAAGTGTAGTGAACAGTAGACATAGATCGGTTACTTCAACAATGTCATCATTATGAACAGTTGATTGAAGTGTAGTCAACAGTATACATTGATCTGTTACTTCAACAATGTCATCATTATGAACAGTTGATTGAAGTGTAGTCAACAGTATACATAGATCGGTTACTTCAACAATGTCATCATTACGAACAGTTGATTGAAGTGTAGTTAACAGTATACATAGATCGGTTACTTCAACAATGTCATCATTACGAACAGTTGATTGAAGTGTAGTCAACAGTATACATAGATCGGTTACTTCAACAATGTCATCATTACGAACAGTTGATTGAAGTGTAGTTAACAGTAGACATAGATCGGTTACTTCAACAATGTCATCATTATGAACGGTTGATTGAATTGTAGTTAACAGTATACATAGATCGGTTACTTCAACAATGTCATCATTATGAACAGTTGATTGAAGTGTAGTCAACAGTATACATAGATCGGTTACTTCAACAATGTCATCATTATGAACAGTTGATTGAAGTGTAGTGAACAGTAGACATAGATCGGTTACTTCAACAATGTCATCATTATGAACAGTTGATTGAAGTGTAGTCAACAGTATACATTGATCTGTTACTTCAACAATGTCATCATTATGAACAGTTGATTGAAGTGTAGTCAACAGTAGACATAGATCGGTTACTTCAACAATGTCATCAATACCAACAGTTGATTGAAGTGTAGTCAACAGTATACATAGTTCGGTTACTTCAACAATGTCATCAATACCAACAGTTGATTGAAGTGTAGTCAACAGTAGACATAGATCGGTTACTTCAACAATGTCATCAATACCAACAGTTGATTGAAGTGTAGTCAACAGTATACATAGATCGGTTACTTCAACAATGTCATCATTACGAACAGTTGATTGAAGTGTAGTTAACAGTATACATAGATCGGTTACTTCAACAATGTCATCATTACGAACAGTTGATTGAAGTGTAGTCAACAGTATACATAGATCGGTTACTTCAACAATGTCATCATTACGAACAGTTGATTGAAGTGTAGTTAACAGCAGACATAGATCGGTTACTTCAACAATGTCATCATTATGAACGGTTGATTGAATTGTAGTTAACAGTATACATAGATCGGTTACTTCAACAATGTCATCATTATGAACAGTTGATTGAAGTGTAGTCAACAGTATACATAGATCGGTTACTTCAACAATGTCATCATTATGAACAGTTGATTGAAGTGTAGTGAACAGTAGACATAGATCGGTTACTTCAACAATGTCATCATTATGAACAGTTGATTGAAGTGTAGTCAACAGTATACATTGATCTGTTACTTCAACAATGTCATCATTATGAACAGTTGATTGAAGTGTAGTCAACAGTAGACATAGATCGGTTACTTCAACAATGTCATCAATACCAACAGTTGATTGAAGTGTAGTCAACAGTATACATAGATCGGTTACTTCAACAATGTCATCAATACCAACGATTGAATGAAGTGTAGTCAACAGTATACATAGATCGATTACTTCAACAATGTCATCATTACGAACAGTTGATTGAAGTGTAGTCAACAGCAGACATAGATCGATTACTTCAACAATGTCATCAATACCAACAGTTGAATGAAGTGTAGTCAACAGTAGACATAGATCGGTTACTTCAACAATGTCATCATTACCAACAGTAACGGTTGCCTCCCAGCGAAGTCAACTGTTGACATATAGAGCAGTTACTTCAAAGATGTCCCCTTGCGCACAGTTGATTTAGAGTGTAGCCATGGGTTTTGATGTTTCAACAGTGACACACAGATTATTTAGTCAATATGTAAGGTCAATTTTATTGGTAATTAATGTGATCTTGAACATAGCTTAATATATTTTTTTCATAACGTAAGTGTATGTTTTAAACCCACTGCTGCGTAATCTTTACTGTACTCGTTGGTTGGAAATCAACAAAATTATCATTGATTATTTGTCTCCGTGTGGCATACTCATATTTGACAGGATATCAAAGTTTTGTACTTTTAAAAAAGGAACATAAAACTGGTCTTCAAACATGTATCTTCAGTTCTATAAAATCTACTGACATTGAAGCTATGGAGAGAAATGTACAAATGTCTCTAGAAAAAGATTTATCTTGTACAGAAGTTAAATATTTATTAGTTTGTTGCTATGATTTCATTGTAACATACTGTTTGAGAAACTGGCAGGAAGAAATTTGTTGGTGTCAATTTTGCTGAAATATGTCTTATAGACTTTGTTCAAGTGAATATAGAATTACTTTCATTACCAATGTATTGTGAGACCCATGCAAAGGAAAAACTCAACCAGTTTCAACAGGTACCGTCATATTTGAAGCATTCCTATCAATGCTTCAAATACAACGAATGAACGTTTACACTGGGTTCATAATACTCAATACCGTATTTCCGAGCCGCATGTCACAAAGGGAGAAAATAATAATACCTTTAAGTATCGAAATTGCCTTGAAAAATGTGATGCAGTAGTTTTCCTTAAACAATTATTTTTAAAAGGCAACATAGCCTTAGACGCCTGTTTTGCTAAATGCTGCCAAACCTAGGATCAACTTAATCGTGAGGACATTATAGTACCAAATACTTAAAATACCTAACAACTTTCAAATGTTTACATATTCCGTTTGCTGTAAAGGAAACAATAACTGTGAAACTTATATGAATGGATCACTGGAATTCAGTGATGACACCAGGTGTTCGCGAAAAGGGTAAGCATGTCTTGCCAACAAACTCACCATGACCACCTTCTTTATAAATTTTCAGTATCAAGTTCGTTCATTAAAACTATAAATACGACGGGCTTGAAACTGAAACTGAAACGAATACCACTGGAAGTAATAAAGCTATTCCCAAGTTTATACATGTTTTAACTGAGGAATACATAGATTTTAGAACCATTTATGTTTTCCTATGACACCCTTTAGTGATCAATAGGTACGGCATATTTGCTTCTACCACCGTATTCAGATGTTATGTGGAAATAAAAAAAGTGCAATAATAACAACGTCTAGATTTGCATCAATATTTTGAACAAAGTCTTGTGAAATGCAACACATGTTATATTTGGAATTAGACTTTCTCAGCAAAGTACAGACACTTGTGTTTAACCCCCACTGTCAGAGTGAGGCACCTTATCGCCAGCACACAACGTTAGCAGTCGAACCCATTCAGCCACCGGAGCTTTCACAAAAATGGTAGCCCGATAACTGGTAACTTCTTTGAGTGGCATTTTAGAAGTTGGGAAGTACAATATAGAACAAACTTTATGGATAACAACTTCATTAAGCATGGCAACGGTACAAGAATCTGTATCGAAACGTCGCACTCACGAATAAAAAGAAGTTGTTATCCATAAAGTTTGTTTTATATTGATAACTGGAAGTAACTAGGGATATTGTGTACCTCTCTCACAAGCGTTAATTGAAACAGCTTCCATGAAGGTATGATTACACGATACCTTCTCGAAAGTGGTCATATCAACATATGCTGGATTTAGGATTACACTTACTCAGTACATGAATCTGTATTTTTAAGCGTAATGCTAGATATAACATATGTTGAAAAAATTGTCGATTGTAGAATACTCGGAACAAAATCGTGCTTGAACCTCGGATATCATATTATTATACTTCAAGCCGTTTTCCCACATTGAATGCAAATTGTTTACCCATGACATTCAAAACAGACATTCCTCTGTAAAAAATAGTTTGACAGCATTTCCTAATTGGCATAAATATATGATCAATCCCATATTCCATATACCTGTGTCAGGGATTTCATTGAATAAAAGCAATAGATATGGTATTGTTTTGTAAAATTCTGGTTGGACGTCTTACGCCTTTCCTCCTTACGAACAGTTGATTCCTAGTGTAGAAGCTGCAGACATGGGTTTGGGTAAGAGGATCACCCTTCAAAAAAGTTCTTATGGGTTTCTCGTGAATCCCATTGTTTTAGAACAATATTACAAAAAACATTGAAATAACACGATTAGTTTTGAATACGTTTATTCCTCTACAATTCACACGAACAGGAACTCATTGGTTTGTTTACTCAGTGTACAGGGGTCATTGCTTCCTCCTCAACCCTGGGTGTGACGAAAGTGTCGATGTTGACATAGTAAGCTGGGATAATGGATGCCATTGTGATATGTGACGATGCCGGGTGAATACTAGGGCAGCTATATCATAACGAAATTATAAACATGAGTCAGTCGTCAAACCGTCGGGTACTGAGACCCTTAGAGACAACGTATCGGCTACCCTGTCATGATCCACAACACCACAACAGGGGCATCTATGAGATGATACATCCAGTCGTGTATGCCCTCAATACACAGTAATCTATATGAACTCTTGCACGTTTCCCATCAAACGTTCGGTGAACCCTGTTAGTCATCAAATGACTGTGCCTGTCAGTTCGAATTTGAGATTCACCTTGACTATGATAGTTTTTGTCAGTATTCGTAAGTTCCCCAAATTGGTAGATATCTGAAATAATTTCAGAATATTTTTCCAACTGACGCTATGATATAACTAAAATACTGTAAAAGTATTACTTTTTCACAAACCTTTCATTCCTGATGAGTTCCCTTCGGGTGTATACATGTAACATTAATAATTAAAAACGAGTATATTGTGTCGTTGTCGCTTTAACACTTTTGCACGGTTGATATAGCTCTCCTGTACACGTTGCCTACAATGTACGCAAGTTGTTAGAGGTGATCTGTGAATGTGGGACATATTTGGATCGCAAATTGAGAACAAACAAAACTCCAGTTTGAAGCGTTTATCTGTCTGCATAATGATAAGCATGATGATGTTGATTACATGATGTATTTGCATTACATGGTAAACATCATCGTATTATTAAACATGATGACATGTTCAAAGCAGAAACATTTCTGATATAGTATGGAACTATACTCATGCCAATAATGGTTGTCACCCCCTTCAATTTTTTTTATTGGGGAGGTGGTGTGTGTGTGTGTGGGTGGGGGGTTAAGGTGGGGAGGGGGGTGACAACCATTATTGGCCCGCATGAGTATATTATATTTTACATAATTCAGTATTCAAAAAGGCAACACCTTTAATAAAGTAAATATCTATCCTAATTACATATAAGTGACACACTCTCATTGTGGAAAATGTTACGTTAGAAAGATACTGACGCAAATTCGTCCCTATCAAAAAACGTTTTGATTATTTCAAGAACTTTAATACAGAAAAGGCAAATAATATCCCCGGTGATCCCTTTGATCTTAGCATTAATTTTGACATAAATGTCTGACGTTCTGAACATTGACATAAGTGAACATGAAATTATATGTGACATACGACTACTGTGGAGCACAGTGTTGTAGTGGTTAGCATGCTGGCCTCTCACGCCAAAGGCCCGGTTTCGAATCCCGGTGGAGACACCAAAATTTGTGACCTGGGTCTCATACTGTGTTGTGTCCCTGGGCAAGGCACTTCGTCCACATTGCACTCAGTCCACGTGCACCCAGCTGTTCAAAATGGGTACCTGAGAACCGGATGTACGGACCTTTACGGTCGCGCCAAGCGCTTAGTAGCGGCTTTGAAAGTACAATTCCGTCAGGGTAATAATGTAACGCCAGAGAGCAGCATCGTGTTGGATTTCTAGGCGCAAAAATTAGCATTATTATTATGTTTTACAGATTAAAGATGAAAATACAGCAGAGAGGGTTTGGGTGATCCTGGCACAGTCAGGCTGGTAAGGCTCGTCATCAGCTCAGGGCCCTCGCCCCCTCTACACGCAGCCCAGACAGCGAATGGGACTTCTCCCAGGAAACACTGCCTAGTCGAACCCACCAAGAACTTTCCGGAGAATATGAAGGCTCCCCAACACTGCAGCGTTCTGCATTACCCAGAGTGTCAGAAGGGCTGTACTCCAGGTGGAGAACCCGGTCACTCTCCTGATCTGCGCCAAGAGATCAGGAGCTACCAAACCAAGGGCACCGAGAACAATGGGGAGCCTGACGACAGTGTACTTGGGATGCAAGCGAGACATTTCAAAGGCGAGGTCCGCATATTTATCATGCTTTTCCTGAATCTTGCCAATCACATTGCTGTCAAAAGGGACAGAAAATTCAATGATATAAATAAAATAATTGTCTTTATCAAAAAGAACAAGATCAGGTTTGTTGGCAGGAATTCTTCTGAGGCTGTATATGTGCCTATTCCACAAAAGTTTAAAGCTGTCATTTTCCATGACGCCCTGGACATGTTCAGGGTCGTACAATGGATGGACCTCAGAGTCAAATCCACAGGCATGACGGAGACGGTAGTAAAAGCAACGAGCCATATTATTATTATTATGTTTTACAGATTAAAGATAGTATGCAGTAGAGAGGGTTCGGGTGATCCTGGCACAGTCAGGCTGGTAAGGCTCATCATCAGCTCAGGGCCCTCGCCCCCTCTACACGCAGCCCAGACAGCGAATGGGACTTCTCCCAGGAAACGCTGCCTAGTCGAACCCACCAAGAACTTTCCGGAGAATATGAAGGCTCCCCAACACTGCAGCGTTCTGCATTACCCAGAGTGTCAGAAGAGCTGTACTCCCGGGGGAGAACCCGGGCACTCTCCTGATCTGTGCCAAGAGATCAGGAGCTACCAAACCAAGGGCACCGAGAACAATGGGGAGCCTGACGACAGTGTACTTGGGATGCAAGCGAGACATTTCAAAGGCGAGGTCCGCATATTTATCATGCTTTTCCTTGATCTTGTCAATCACATTGCTGTCAAAGGGACAGAAAAAATTCAATGATATATATAAATTCATTGGCTTTATCAAAAAGGACAAGATCAGGTTTGTTGGCAGGAATTCTTCTGAGGCTGTATATGGGCCTATTCCACAGAAGTTTGAAAGCATCATTTTCCATGACCCCCTGGACATGTTCAGGGTCGTACCATGGATGGACCTCGGAGTCAAAGCCACAGGCATGTCGGAGACGGTAGTAAAAGCAGCGAGCCATGCCATCATGTCGTTTAAGATATGCTGTTTGTGCCAAGGAAGGGCATCCACTGACGAGGTGTTGGACAGTCTCTGTGAATTCATTGCAAAGTCGACATTTCATGTTAATATTCTCTTTAAGAATCACATTTAGGCGATTACGAGTGGGAAGTGACTGGTCCTGAGCAGCAAAAAGGAAGCCCTCAGTTTATTATTATTATGTTTTACAGATTAAAAATTGTATGCAGCAGAGAGGGTTCGGGTGATCCTGGCACAGTCAGGCTGGTAAGGCTCATCATCAGCTCAGGGCCCTTGCCCCCTCTACACGCAGCCCAGACAGCGAATGGGACTTCTCCCAGGAAACGCTGCCTAGTCGAACCCACCAAGAACTTTCCGGAGAATATGAAGGCTCCCCAACACTGCAGCGTTCTGCATTACCCAGAGTGTCAGAAGGGCTGTACTCCAGGTGGAGAACCCGGTCACTCTCCTGACCTGCGCCAAGAGATCAGGAGCTACCAAACCAAGGGCACCGAGAACAATGGGGAGCCTGACGACAGTGTACTTGGGATGCAAGCGAGACATTTCAAAGGCGAGATCCGCATATTTATCATGCTTTTCCTGAATCTTGCCAATCACATTGCTGTCAAAAGGGACAGAAAATTCAATGATATAAATAAATTCATTGGCTTTATCAAAAAGGACAAGATCAGGTTTGTTGGCAGGAATTCTTCTGAGGCTGTATATGTGCCTATTCCAGAGAAGGTTGAAAGCATCATTTTCCATGACGCCCTGGACATGTTCAGGGTCGTACCATGGATGGGCCTAAGAGTCAAATCCACAGGCATGTCGGAGACGGTAGTAAAAGCAACGAGCTATGCCATCATGTCGTTTAAGATATGCTGTTTGTGCCAAGGAAGGGCATCCACTGACAAGGTGTTGGACAGTCTCTGTGAATTCATTGCAAAGTCGACATTTCATGTTAATATTCTCTTTAAGAATCACATTTTGGCGATTACGAGTGGGATGTGACTGGTCCTGAGCAGCAAAAAGGAAGCCCTCAGTTTCACATTTAAGACCAGCCGACTTCATCCAGGCGAAGGAGTCGGTGGGATTGCTATTCTGTTCCACACACTGCATGTACACACGATGCAATGGCTTCTCAGAAAGCTTCTCCACAAAAGACCGACTCTGGGCAGACTTGGTGAAGGACTTCACCTGGTTTACTCCCATCGCTGTACCGTCCAGCAGTACATCGCCATCAGCAAAGTCAACCTCAAATTTCAGATTCTGTCCAACAACCTTGGCACGCTTAAAATAACTGTGGAATTCCTTGCTTTCATCATGAGTCTTCACATGCATCACTAGAGGATCATCCGATAAATAAATATGTGCAAAAGTACACAATAAAATTCTATCATGAAGAGCCTCCACATTAATTAAACCCCGACCTCCAGCTTTGATTGGCATGTATAAACGGTTAAGAGAGGAACGAGGGTGGTGGGCTCTGTTATCAGACATGATCCTTCTGGTCAGACGATCAAGACTCTGGATGTCTTGTTTTGTCCAATCAACTACTCAAAAGGAATAGGAAAGGACTGGCACAGCAAAAGTATTGGTAGTTTGACCTTGTTTCGTGCATTTAGCTCTGAGCTCCAGATTTTCTTTAAACGAGATTTGTACTCGGCCCGAAGTTTGTCTTGAATCTGGGCATTCTGGAGCTTGTCTCGAACTTGCATCATTCCAAGATAGGTGTAGGCCTGATCTTCCACAAGATGCTCAATAACTCCTCCCCCTTGTAACTTGACCGATCCATCATTAGTTACCTTGCCACGTTTCAAATGAAGAGTATTACATTTGTCGAGTCCAAATATCATGCCAATATCATTACAAAAGGACTCGACAAGAAGAACCTGCTCTTTCAAATTGGAATCTCCTTTGGCAAGGAGCTCGATGTCATCCATGTAAAGGAGATGAGTAAGAGGTGTTGGGGGTCTGTGCTGAGGAGGTCCGGGATGGTTACCCTCTATTATTATTATTATTAATATTATTAGAAATAGTAAGGCATGTGGCCAGGATAACATCGTTAATCAATATATTTAATCTGTGCCAGCATATTCATCTTTGTATGTTAGACTATTTAATTTAATATTTGATATTGGGATTTTCCCCGAACAATGGTTGAATGGTATTATCCGTCCTATCTACAAAGATGAAGGAAGTACAGATGACCCTGAAAGTGTCGGGCCCATAGGTATGATAAGTTGCCTCAGTTCTCAACAAAAGGTTAAACGATCATGCTGAAAGTACTAATATTTTCTCAGAATCGCAAGCAGGTTTTAGAAACGGTCAATACTAATAACCATATATTTAGTCTGTGTACTATTACTTATCTACTTAAAAAGAGAAAGAAACATATTGTATTGTGGTTTTGTTAATTTTCCGAAAGCTTTTGACAATGTTTGGTTTATGGAAAACAATTATTAGCACAGGGTATTGATGCCAAACTCATTCGAATTATTGCACGATGACGTTCATTCACATGTGTGTTCAAATGTTGTATACCCTGCCTTATTGGTATACGACAAGAGGTAAATCTCTCCCCAATGCTATTCTCGTTATTTCTTAATGATTTGGAAAAGATTTTCAAAATTGCTGTAGTCTTTCTGTTGAGTCAAAGTTGTTCGACGGACTGTTAGATATGTCCATATGCTTCTTTATGCCTTCAACCATCAAAGTTTCCAAACATTATTTGACGCATTTACTCTTACTGTAAAACATGGGAATTAGTTATCAACACAAGCAAAACATAAATTTTAATTTTCGGCGATACGAAAAGAGATAAAAGTAAACAGATATTATTACAGTGCTCACCAATCGAAAATAGTTTTGAATTCATTTTACAAACAATAACTATTTTAAACCTCTATTATGAATCTGCCACGAAAGCAAGTGAATTTCGTGCTGCTTAAAGTCGAAACCTTAACCTGTCAATAAAATTACAATTGTATGTCTCTGATGCCATGGTTACGCCAATTCTGTTACTTGGCTGCGAAAATTAGGGTTTTGACAACCGAAAAGTAATGGAATCTGTTCATATTAACTTTTTACGCAAATTAAGAGAAGCACGCCAGTATAAATGTTATATGGAGAACCTGGACAGCTACCCCTAATTGATTCTATCGAACGTCGTGTGGTAAACTCTCTCTCTTCCTCTGGTAAAAACTAAGGCTGTCAAGAATGCTATATTAAAACTTATAGAATGAAGCCTGTATAAACCATAGCAATACAAAATGGGAAGGATCCGCGGAAGCCTTTTTCAATGAAATCTATACCAATGTACTTCAATCTATTATCTCCTCGTGGTTACATGATATAGCAACTCAAACATGGCGTGTAGAGAGTTCGAATTCTTCCTAAGGTACAACTTATCGCATATTCAAATCTGAACGTGTACTTGAAAACTATTTGGCTTGTATCACGTTTTTCTTGGATTTTAAATTCCTCTTGTTTACAACTTCCTGTCGTCATTTACGTATAGAATTAGGTAGGTGGCACAAAATCCCCATTAAAGAAAGAATATATAACCTATGTGCGATGAATTCCATTGCATTAATATCTGCCCTTTCTCCAAACGTCATCATATCCCAAACCATTATGTTAAAAAGACAATTTGTTAAAATTTAAAGAATTATTTAACTGTAAACAAAAAAGGGTTTAAAAAAACCTGTGTACATTCTGTAATACCATCATGAACAATATACAATCTTTCATGTAGATCATCCCGCCATCCTACGTATTCTTACAGAGATACAGCTAAACTGCGTATCTGAATAAATTAGCAAATATATATTTGAAAACTCAATTCCTATTAAGACTATTGCGTACAAGCACGCTTGAATTTTTGTAAATACTCAATAAATGTGATCTTACATGCGTACAAAGAAAAAGAGATAAAATAACTGATCTGTATTGAGAGGTTCTATTTCAGCACATGAACTTGGCAACTTGGAGTCTTTCTTATCGTTTATCATATTACAGATCAAATATAAATACCAAACACGTAAACCAACATTTAAACTTTATTAAATTTTTACAATTAATGGAAAATGGCAAAATACCCAAATGAGCTTGAGTGAGTGAGGTGGGTACAATTTATTTGGTTACTCAAAGGGAAATTAGGATTCCCAATTGAGATGAACACAGGCGAGTTTCATAACTCACTGACCCAAAAAGTAATCTGTAGCTCTGATTCTTAAATGTATAATTGTACCTCTTATGTCGAGTATCCCTGCCTTAGCTATAAAAATTCTGTTCTGTCCTGATGCAAGGCTCTGCTGCAGCATATTCGTCATCTGAATATTACCATCTGAATATTACCATCTGAATATTACCATCTGAATATTACCACACCGGGGTACATCAATCCTTCGTTTCCAAATTCAGAAAAGTTCGTTTAAACCGAACTGACGGATATAACGAAATGTTTTCTTTGTCCCTGCCCCTTGCTTTAGATTTCAATCGAAATGCGTATCATTGCTTGCGTGGGTGAGTTTAGTTTTACGCCGCTTTTTCTAATATTCCATCAATATCACGGCGGGTAACACCAGAAATGGGCTCCACACATTGTACCCATGTGGGGAATCGAAACCGGGTCTTCGGCGTGAGAAATGCGTATAACGAATTACGGTTATATCGAACTAAATCTAATGGTGCCTTTGAGTTCGTCATAACCGTAATTTACTGTAATCATATCATATAACTTGACTGCATAAACCTTTACAGAGTCCAGTCTGGGATGGTACTCTCTGAGATACATGTATGTGCTTACAGATACCCAGTTAAAAGTTCGAGATAAGTCATTTTACAAATATAAGTCATACTATTTATTCTATGACTTATTAAATCGTGTTTGTCGGTGTGAAATAGATATCCTACAGAATCCCTTCTCGAACCAGGAAGTGAGATGTCGAGTATGAGTAAGTTCAGTATATTTAGTAACAGAATGTCGCTTCATATCTTCACGCACGACCAACCTCATCACGAATCTTTGTGAACGTTTACACATGCTTTGAAAAAGGCGAATGTCCTCTCTCTAACTTATGCTGGAGATCTGCATACTCAAACATATGCGATAACCCATAATGTTTCCAAGTGTGCATTCATCCCGGAATCTTGAGATTCACATGTCAAGTCGTGACTATTCCTCTTGCAGGTAAACAGACCTTTTGTATAGCTCACTGACTACGCAAACAACCGCCGGTCAGGTTAGATTGTCGTCAAATATGAAACGTCTTTTTTATCAAATCGTGCTTCCAGTCAAGAATTGCGAAATTCCCTTACAATGTCCCTGTAAACAGACTGGGTTTCCTGAAGGTACAATATAGATTTTTAAATAGGTGAATATTTAAACGTTAGCGATGCATTACTCACTAACTTTAAGGACTTCACTGCAGTGTTGATTCAAAACTTGGTGCACTATTTAGCAAATGGGTGTATATTCGGATATGCACAACTGCAGAGGCCAAAGTACGCATCTTCTATTACCAGTCAAGATTTATATTAAATACATTCTGAAATGAATATATATAATATGAATGACAGCTCATTGTTACAGGTATTTTGAGCCGTCGCCCTGCGCGTGATTCAACCATGAACAGACAGACACCTTGACTGCAGTCACGAACTCGAACAGGGATCACGGCAGAAGTCTGTAGTGCACTGTTATATAACCGATGGCCAATATTAAGTTCAAATTTCCACACTGGGATGAAACCTTGGTACAAATGGCAGTCACCCGCTTCATCCACTTACCAACGTGTTGCACGAGTGATGGGATTGCTATGGCATTGGCAATAGTCAAACACTGTCACAAGAGGGAAACAACATTTGCTCTAAGCACAATTTTGTCATCTGGAAAATCAAACCCGAACTATCGAGGCGAGAAAGCTTTAACCACTAGCCTATCTCCGTAGAAATCGTAATGAAACCATTCCTACATTAAAATTCCAATTTTATAACTTTTTGCTACTCATAAAAAGTAGACAAAGTTTACTAGACTAAATGTTCAAGGCATACAGGAACAGTTTATCTCCTTTAAAAATATTTATCTACTCGACGCAAACTAAACGTAAAGAAGTGCATATACATGTAATTTAAGTCGCACACAAGAAAAGCGATTTTTTAACATGTGACACTATTACATCTTTCTCGTTTACTCAGATGTTACGTTTGATGTTATAGAGTAAATTTGCACAGACACTACGATACAAATCCCTGCTCCCATACACTATGCCGGACGACCGCGAACTTTTCGCTACGAAATGAATGAGGAAAATGTGGAGAAGTAAACCGGGCAGGGAGGGTTAATGTGTGGTGTGGTTCCCGACGTATGTCTAGTGTAGATCTTTGTTTACCCTTGTGTTCGGTTAGCGGTCTGTGTGTTTACATTGCAGCACTGTACACCCGTTGGTGAATGGAAACCCACAGTACCCCAGACCCCTCCCACCGGCGGTCCGTTAATATGCAATCAAGTATGTGATCAAACAGGTCTACCCAAGCGCTGGCTCTATAAAACACTCAAACCCAAATCGACGATCTTCACTCGGAGTCTACCCTCATGGAGAAAGGTAAGATGTTTGGATATGTTAAATTGGTATAAAAATATGATATCCATTTAAACTGTATCCTGAGATATCGTGCTATATAAAACAGTTCAAAAGAGTTTTTTAACCACCGTTGAGGTATTAATGACACTGTCAAAATGACACATGTTATATCCTGATCTTTGCAACCAAAGACAAAGTAATGGCTGCTTCGGTACGAGGCTGCACGATAAAGGAGGTCATAACGATTTTTAAATTGTGAATTTCCCTTATCTGGTGAGTTATACAATCAACTCCTCCTTTGTGGGTCGTCATTGCTTAGGTACTTCAATTCCAAGGACAATTCATTTTACTTTCAAGATGTTCAAACTAGGATTCTAAACCAAAAGTCTGATGACGTTATTCCAGAAAATGAAGGTAGACATAAGAGCAATTTATTAATATGTTAAGTCGAATGTGAACACAATGTATGGTGCTGTCCAATGTCAAACCTTTACATCGGTGTTTCACAGATTCACCTGCATTTAATGAAGATTGTGTGAGTAGTGTGTACCTGTAGTGCATGGCATGCTCACGCTAAGTGCGAACACCTGCTGTTTTCATTGACGTTAACTGTTTCAGTTTTCATCCCTAGTTTGCTTTTTGTGCCCTAAATAACTAGAAGACACCTTTCGAGACTACTTTTTTATGGTGTTGACATTTGGAATACATCTAACCTATACATCATGTCTGAAAACAAATAACATTAGTTGTGTTACAATTAATTGTGTCATAGTTGACGAATCTGTGCTAAACAATCAGTGCTTCTATTACAAAGCGGTGGGGTAGCCTAGTGGTTAAAGCGTTGGCTCGTCACGCCGAATACCCGGGTTCGAATCCCCACATGGGTACAATGTGTGAAGCCCATTTCTGGTGTCCCCCGCCGTGATGTTGCTGGAATATTGCTAAAAGCGTCGTAAAACCATACTCAGTCAGTCAGTCAGTAATACTACGGGTATGCCAAGGAAGCGTTCAGTACGTTGTACAATGTGTCACTATCATTATGATTGTTACGGTCAAGAGATCTGAATTGTCTTTGTACTCAATACAATTGGTGATTATAGACGAGTTATATATTACTAACACTGGTATTACCCGTACAATCTGGGTGTTCTTGAGGTTCTTTTTAACATTGTTTATATGATTGCCACGGTTCGATAATTAAGGTCAGTGAGTTGGCTTTAGCTAATGTTTTTAGTTCGCGTTGTTTGGCGACGCTTTGCACAGTATTCAAATTTCATGACGCGACGTCGTGTCAACCTTATGTGGTAGGAGACACACAAGTGATGGGGTCTCAGTCTGTTTACCATTTTGATGGAACCCGGATTTTAACCCACTATCAAAGGGTTTGGGAGGGCTAAATGGACGCAACTCTCTTAAGTGAACAGCGGTTGCTTGAACAACTGGGCCACTTGTACATGTTACAATCAACAATGTTATCATTCCTCCTTCATAATTTGTTTAAGACACATAACTTCCAATTTAGGGTATACCGAAAGGCCAAAGAAGTAGAGAAAAGAGTAGTTGAACCTTTCACGAAAATGCTGCTCGTGCTTTTCCAAGGCCCGTACGAAACATAGCTTACACTGCACTCATAAATATGTGCAATTACCCTTTTGGTATGCTTGGAAGTGTGTTCACTGTGTAAGCCGTAGCTGGTTCGGCCAACACGTTAACAATGTTGTACATAGTAAGTCTTAAGTGATGCACGTGGATAAGCGCAGGGTGACATATTACATGTTGATGTTTGAATTTGATGGTCGAGCTTACATTCCTTAGTTGTGCAAGGATCCACCTGCTATAAGGGATCATTTTATAATTCATGGATTTACATGCTCCGTAAAGTGTTCCAGTATGTTTTACCCATAACTGTGTCTGTTCACCGGTTGTTCTCGGAAAGGTTAAGTATATCATGTCCCACCGTAGCCACCGTAACTCATACCATTTGCATATAGATAGTGTATGTATGTATGTATGTATGTATGTATGTATGTATGTATGTATGTATGTATGTATGTATGTATGTATGTATGTATGTATGTATGTATGTATGTATGTATGTATGTATGTATGTCTGTGTGTGTATGTGTGTATGTATGTACGTATGTATGTATGTATGCATGCATGTATGTGTGTGTATGTATGTATGTATGTATGCATGCATGTATGTGTGTCTGTGTGTGTATGTGTGTATGTATGTACGTATGTACGTATGTATGTATGCATGCATGCATGCATGCATGCGTGTGTGTGTGTGTGTGTATGTATGTATGTATGTATGTATGTATGTATGTATGTATGTATGTATGTATGTATGTATGTATGTATGTATGTATGTATGTATGTATGTATGTATGTATGTATGTATGTATGAATGAATGATCTTTATTTCCTCCAGTAGCCTCGGAGAGTGACAAACGTTGGGTGATCTTTAAACACAACATACTTACAGAAATATGATAAAGAGAAAACATGAAGTTTTACAAAGCCACATATTTACATGATTCTGGTGAGAATTAAGTCATTGTCTATAGATCGCTGTCTATAGATAAAGAGTGATCGCAGGCTCCAGGAGCTTATGTCACGTGATACAGAACCTATGAATTCAGCCCAGGTGTCAAGGCTCATATTCTCTATAATAGAGGTTATTCCACCTAGGAATGCCACAATTCTGACTTCGTCATCTGCACAGTCTTCGATACACATGTACTGTTCCAGGCTTAATGTGTCAAACAGATGCTCATAAAGAATGTTTCTTGCATTAGCTAAAGCTGTACAATATACCAGTTGGTGTTTTATTATATCATTGCATTCTTCATTACACATTAGACACTGACCAGGTGTTATTGGTAGCATTCCTAGTTTCACAAGTGCATACACAGGTCTGGTTGGGATATTGTATAGTATACATATATTCCAAAGTCTATGTGGAACCAGTTTACTGTGGATTCTGTAGAATCTGTCCAATTCAGGGCGATCTTGCAGGCATGTATGCCAATGAGCAGTTTCATGCTCTTTTATCTTGGCCCGTATAGTTTTGCTCCACGCCTCCTTGGATGGAAACTGGTTAGTTTTCATAAAGAGATCAATTGCATTCCATAACTCATATTTCTTGGCTACATTGAGAAGATCGTGTGTTACAGACTCACATTTGTAACCGGCTGCTATATACAGAGCACACTTGAAATAGAATATCTTTTTAAAGGCATATCTGTGGTTGCTTCGGCACAACCTTCCAAGGAACATCAGCTTCATTTTGTCGATAGTAGCTGTCATAGTCCACAGTCCTAGAGTTTGAATAGTTGCAGCGGTCGGAGATCTTTGATGAAAATTTTGCACAGTTCGTGCAAAGTAGCGCTGGGTATTTTCATTGGTATTTATTTCTGTGCTTGACATATTTGACCACAGCTCACTCGCGTAGAAGGCACAAGGAATAATTACTCTTCGCCAAATGTTAACACAACAGACTGGGTTTAGACCACCAGCTTTAAGTCCAATATCTCTAAGTGAGTTCAAGGTTTGTCTCGCCTTAGCACAAGCTCTCGTACTCCTTTCGGATTCCAAATGAGAATTTATAAAGGAACCTGCGTATATTGTGTTCGACTTCATGGACGGTATGTGGTTGCCCAGGCTGAAAGGTGATGACTGGTCAATTTTGTTTACACCTTTAAATATTAATACACAGCTTTTGCTTGCATTATATGTCAGCCTCCATTGGCAAGCATATTGATGGACAGTTTCTAAAGACATACGTAGGCCACTACTTGTCGGGCTTACGAGTGTCGTGTCATTCGCGAGTAGGACTACTGGATAGTGATCACCTCCAAGGATAAGGCCTTGTCTTAGCTGATCAAGGCGACATATTAGCTCATTTATATACACAAGGAACATCCACGCGGATAGCACACGCCCTTGTCCTACGCCTTGTCTGATTTTGAACGTACGACTTGTCTTGTCATCATATCTGACACATCCGGTTGATTCGTTGTACGACTGTCGTATTATATGCCAGGCTTTTCCTTGCACACCTAGGTTAAATAGTTTTAGTAGTAGACCGTTGTGCCAGATGCGATCGAACGCTTTCTCATTGTCGAGAAACACAGTGTATACATTGGAGGATCTTTCCGTATAAAATGATATCACTTCTTTGAGTATATAGGTAGCTATGTTTGCACCATGCTCTGGTCGGAATCAACACTGTAGTCTATGGGGGAAGTCAGGTTCCATATATTTAACATACCTCTGAATCCTTTCTAACAGGATCTTCTCAAACAGTTTCCCGATGACGGAGGTGAGGGTTATACCTCTGTAATTGGCAGGGTCCGATCGGTCCTTATTGTTTCCTTTATATATTGGTATAATTGTTCCAGATCTTAGCAATGCAGTGGTATAGCAGGTATGTGTCATCATGTTAAACCACTTCGTTAAATGTTTGAGGAGCACATCGCCAGCGAAATAAATGTGTTCATTTGTGATTTGGTCCGGTCCAGGTGATTATCTCATTTTTAGGCATTGTTTCAATCGTTTTAGTTCACTGATTTCAATGTCCGTTTTGAGTATAGGGTCATCATCGTGTGGTGGTATTCTTGAGACCTGGTCTACTCCAGAGTCTGTCTGATTACGAAAGTCGTTATCAAACTCCGGCCGTTCAAGAGGTGATAATAGATCTGCATAGTAGTCTGCCCACAAGTTGCACACTTCAGCTGGTGTATTGCAGGAACGCTCCTTATATTTCAGGTGTGTGCTAACAGTCTTAGTTTTCCTTTGTTTCTTTACAATCCTGTAGAATTCAGCAATATCTACTTCACATGCTGAGATTGTTTCCACACACTTTTCTTTATTACACTGTCTCTCAGCTTGTCTTTTACAACGCTGAAAGTCACATTTAGCCTGTTTGTATAGGGTGTACGAGTCGTTCCCGGTACCTCGGGGTCTGCCTTCAACTGACCAATTTCTCTTTGCTTGGAGCATCCTGCAGTGATAGAGATCGAGATTCGACCGTATCTAGTAAGGTTTCAGGTACGGCCTATAGTGTCCACGTGGTATGTGCTCATCGGCAGACTTCTTTAGTGCACAAACAATGGTGTCAAAAGTAACTCTCTACCATATTTGCCCCTAAAGCCCCAGTGACTGGCGTTATGTCACCTAGCAATCTGTGTACCTCGGCTTCGAACATACCAAGTTGTTGCTGACTAGCTTTTGACCATTTGTGTGGAGTAGATGGCATACCAGCTTTACATGTAGTTCTAGTGAGGCTGTCGAGATGAAGGGATGCAACGACAGGGAAATGATCAGATACATGGAAAGGGGTTGAGTCATAAATACGTGAGTTTATGACCGAGTGTTCTAGGTGTTTGGGTACAAATATATAGTCAATTATGGAGGATTGAGTGTAACTTCTGTTTCTCCATGTTATCATTTGTCCCACTACTTTGCCGCTGCTATAGGAAGGTACCATATTCCGCACAGAGAGATACCGTTGAAGTAAGCGTGATGTATGTGAGGTTTGATTATTGATAATGTCTGTGTTAAAGTCGCCACACAAGATAGTGTGACTAGTTTCAGAGAGTTCATCAACAATGTCAAATGTTGCCTTTAGCCGCTCTTGATAGGTAGACACAGTGCTATTAGTAGAAGGGAGGTGTGTACACACAACAGATATGTCTACTAGGTTGGGCCTAGACAGTCGTGCAGCAACGACTGAGTCATATTCAGGGACATAGGTGCGTATATCACTGAACGAGTCTTTCTTCACTAAGATAGCAACTCTGCCCTCGCCTCTGTGACCCTTCTGATCTTCTTTAATATTGACCGCTGTGTCATAAGACGAGCCAAGGGTCTCGAAAAATCTCTGAGTTCTATTCGTCAACCAGTGTTCAGAAACAGTTAAGACATTACATTTGTCAGCAATGTTATCAAGGTACTGGTGACTGTACAGCGCACCTCTGATATTCCAAGTGCCGATACTTAGCATGAACAGTAATAAGTATAATCTAAACATATTTATGTCTACTTATGTCCACCATCGGGCCGCTGGTAGGGTACCCATTCACGGCACTTCACATTTTAAGGGCCAAAAATGCTCGTTTTCAAGAATTTTATGAGCAGATCGAGTATCAATGTTGATCCGAAGTGTATACGTCGGTTGAGCACCGATCCAGTGTTTCAGGAGTCTGACCATGCTGACATGGACATCATGCCTTTTGGCATATGCCACAATAGCATCACGCACTACTTCATATGGACTATCCGCTTTGACATTTGATAGTACGAGTCTTTTTCGTTTGAATCTGGGCGAAGCACCCTTGA